>NC_138050.1:33151688-33299188 GCF_964194185.1 Rhinolophus hipposideros | reverse complement strand
TCAGATGTATCACTGATGAATATTTTCTCCCATTTAGTAGGTTGTCTTTTCATTTTGTTGATGGTTTCCTTTGCTGTGCAAAAATTTTTCAGTTTGATGTAGTCCCACTTGTTTACTTTTTCTTTTCTTTTTTTTTTTTTAACTCTATCCTTTTTTTTTAAGATTCTTTTTTTTTAAAGAAACTATTGGCTTTTTTATTTATTTATTTATTTATTTATTTATTTTTTGTTTTTTGTTGAGAGCCCACTGGCCCATGTGGGAATCGAACCCGCAGCCTTCGGAGTTAGGAGCACGGAGCTCTAACCGCCTGAGCCACCGGGCCAGCCCTGTTTACTTTTTCTTTTGTTTCCCTTGCCCAAGGAGATATATCAGCAAAAATATTACTAACGGCTATGCCAGAGAGTTTAGTCCCTGTGTTTTCTTCTAGGAGTTTTATGGTTTTGGGTCTTACGTTTAAGTCTTTAATCCATTTTGTGTTTATTCTTGTATACTCGTATGGTGTGAGAAGGTGATCTAGTTTCATTTTTTTCTTTTTCTTTTTTATTTTTGCATGTATCTGCCCAGTTTTCCCAGCACTATTTATTGAATAGACTGACTTTACCCCATTGTGTATTCGTGCCTCCTTTGTCATAGATTAATTGACTACATGGGTGTGGGTTTTTTCTGGCTTCTCTATTCTGTCCCATTGATCTCTGTGTTGGTTATGATGTCAATATCATACTGTTTTAATTGCTATAAGCTTGTATTATAATTTGATATCAGGTAACTTTGTACCTCCAAATTTGTTTGTTTTTTTCCTCAAGATTTTGGTGGCTATTCAGGTTCTTTTGTGATTCCATGTAAATTTTAGGATTGCTTACACTACTTCTGTGGGAAAATGCCATTGGTATTTTGGTAGAGATTGCATTGAATTTATAGATTGCTTTGGGAAGTATGGACATTTTAACAATGTTAATTATTCCTATCCATGGACATTATATGTGCTTCCACTTATTGTTTCTTCTTCAATTTCTTCCATCAGTGCCCTACAGTTTTTCAATTACAGGTCTTTTACCCCCTTGGTTTGATTTATTCCTCAGTATTTTTGATTTTTATGCATTGTAAATGGGATTGTTTTCTTAATTTCTCTTTCTGATAGTTCATTATTGGTATATAAAATTATGACCAATTTATGAATATTAATTTTATATCCTGCCACTTTACTGAATTTATTTGTCAGTTTAATAATTTTTGGTGGAATCTTTAGGGTTCTCTCTATATAATATCATGTCATCTGGAAATAATAATAGTTTTACTTCTTCCTTTCCAATTTGGATGAATTTGTGACTAGGACTTATAATACTATATTGAATAAAAGTGATGACTGTGGGCATCCTTGCTCCTGACCTTGAGAATGCTTTTAACTCTTCTCTGTTGATATGTTAGCTGTGGATTTGTCAGATATGGTCTTTATCATGTTAAGCTATGTTCCTCTATTCCCACTTTGCTGAGAGTTATTATCAAATGAAAGCTAGATTTTGTCAAACACTTTTTCAGTATCTATTGATGTGATCATATGATTTTTATCTTTCATTTTCTTTAAGTGTTGTATCATGTTACATGATTTGCAAATATTACAACAAACTTGCATACCAGGAATAAATCCCACTTAATCATGGTGTGTTATCTTTTTAATGTATTGCTGAATTTGGTTTACTAATATTTTGTTGAGGATTCTGCATCTATGTTCATTGGGGATATTGGCCTATAATTTTCATTTTTGTAGTGACTGTCTAGTTTTGTAATGTGTAATGATGGCCTCATAAGATGAGCTTGGGAAACTTATTTTTGTCTTGTTTACAAAGCAAAGAATCGTCAAAATATTTCATAACATTTTTTTAAAAAAGATTACTGTCAGGGGCTGACCTAATTTGATTTGGACTTCTCTATATTTTAAGGTGTGTTTATTTTGGAATGGGCCTAACCTCTTATAATTCTTGCTGGCCTATTTTCTTGCTGCCACTTCCAACTCCAGGTGTTTATGGAAAAGTTTAGCACTTTAAAATGTTGGCTTGATGATAATGTTTTCATTTAGATATATTTTAAGCCAAGCAGAAAAGGAACCTCAGCTGAACACCTGGCAACTTTATTCTTCTTATTTACTGTCATGAGTAGAACATACATATGAGGTTTGACAATTAAGTTTGCAAACTTGTTGCAATGATGTTGCTAACCTTTTTTCATATCAGAGGGATTATTCATTATGAATTTGTACCAACTGGAGAAACAGTTAACCAAGTTTACTATTTCGAAGTGCTGAAATGCCTGCGTGAAGTTAGATGACCTGAACTTTTCACCAATTCATGGCTCTTGAATCATTACAATGTACCAGCTCACATGGCACTGTCTGTGAGGGAGTTTTTAGCCAGTAAACAAATAACTGTATTGGAACACCCTCCCTACTCACCTGATCTGGCCCCCAGTGACTTCTTTCTTTACCCAAAGATAAAGCAAATATTGAAAGGAAAACATTTGGATGACATTCAGAACACCAAGGGAATACGACGACAGCTCTGATGACCATTTCAGAAAAACAGTTCCAAAATTGCCTTGAAGTGTAGAGTAGACGCTGGTATTGGTGCATAGCTTCCCAAGAGGAGTACTTTGAAGGTGACCATAGTGATATTCAGCAATGAGTTGTATAGCACTTTTTCTAGGATAAGTTTAGGAACTTAATTGTCTGACCTCATATATACAAAAATAGTCACCTATCATATTTCAGACCTTCTCAAGTGTCTATTACTGGAGATGTTGCATACTGTTAAGTGTGTGGATTCCAGAGTCAGATTGCCAAAGTTGGAATCATCGCTCTGCTATTTGCTAGCTCATTGGCCTTGGAAAATTTTAATCTCTCTAAAGCACAGGTCCTCAAACTATAAAATGGGGATTAAAACAATACATGCCAATCACATGAGGCCATTTTCAAATTAAATGAAAATCAATGGAAAGAAAGTATTAATAGAGTGATGCACATAGTAAATGCTCAATAAATGTTAGCTAGTTACTTCATTTCCTCCATTAAAAAAATAAAGGTAACCATTATATTGCAGATATAAATCACATTCTAAAAAAAAGTGTACACCCTTTAAAAGTGTACACAATTCAGTGACTTTTTGTATTAACAATGTTGTGCTACCATCACCACTAAATCCAGGACATATTCATCACCCCAAAAAGAAAGCCGGTATTCATTAGCAGTCATTCTGCATTGTCTGTCCCATAGTCCTTAATAACACTAACTTTCTATTCCATGGATTTTCCTACTTTGCTCATTTAATATAAGCAGAATCATATACCATATCGTCTTTGGCTTCTTTCACTTTGAATATTGTTTTCAAGTTTCACCCATGTTGTAGCATGAATCCATTTTTTTTTCTTGGACAAATAGTATTTCTATACAGTACCCTGGGCCTGGAACATTCCCCTACATGGAACTTGGGTGCTGAGCTACAGCTTGGTCCCAGATTCTTTTTCCTCATTAGGAGAGACTTCCCCACCCCCACCCCCCATTCTGAATGGAGATTGCAGTGAACTCCTTTGTATTGCTTAAATGTGTGCTCTTATGGAACCTGGCCAGCCCACCACTATATCGGCCCTGGCAGGACAGGAACAGGTTTTCATCTGCAGTGGAGAGGGCTGTGTGCAGTCCCACTACCTGCAGTAGCTGTGGTGAATGACCAGTAGCCATGGGAGACCTGGACACACTTACAGACGCTGCTCTTGCTGTGTCTCTTCTTCTTTCTGTGAGTAAAGCATTGTTCTAGCCAGCGTTTGTGTGTAGATTCCTCCTTGGTCACTCCTAACTTGTAGCAGATGCAATGGGCCAGGTCTGTGGGCTCCTCCTCCTGGTGATTGGCAGTGCTATGATCTTCATCCTCTTGCATTCCCTGGGAGTCCTCACTGGGGATGGGTAGCTAATCTTTAGGCTCCATGGTTTCCATATGTGCACATGCAGATAGCAAATAAAATAGATGTAATATCCTTTTATTTAAAGTTTCCATTTTATAGCATATTGGTAATGTTAGTCATTTAGAAAATATTTCAAATGTATTGACATTCAGCTAGAAGCAGTAGCTCATATTTTCATTAAAAATTCAGACTTCAACATAGGTTTGGGGTGATGACATGATTAGTAATTGTGTCTGGAGTTCTTCCTATCATAGGTTCATTCAAAATTTCTCCCAGACATTAGGAACCTGAAATAAGAACTGTTTGTGACATTTTCACTGGCTTATAAGATGAGCAGCTTGCTTATCTGTCTGAGTTCAGTGGTCCAAAGCGAAAATAGTATCAAGCTGACCATGACTGTAATATCAGTGGTTTTGTCAGCAAGGCCCAAATTTGGTTGTGCATTGAAATAAATCCAGTGTGCTGCAATCAAGTGGAGTTAAGACACTGATAGGGAAATGTGGTCCAGATGACATCCTAAAGGCCGAAGCTGCCCTCCCTCCAATTACCATTCTTTAAGGGTGTCCATGTAATGCCTTTAAATTCAGTTAAAAAAAAAAATCTCAAGCATTTTATTCTTAGTCTCCTTCTTGTGTCAGAAAAGTCCTTAACAAATGGAATTATGTTTGGTACATGTTGGGAGTTTGTCCAATTGGATCCAGTGTAATCTGATTTTAGGCCCTGAGTAAGGTCAGGCCAGTAGGAGTCAAGTTACTGCTGCGACTCATTTTTTATTCAGTGGTCTCAGGCTTTTGGCTTTGTCACACAGGACAGAGGGACTGAGAGTGCTTTATCACCCTTCATAGTCTCAGCAGTCACAGAGATGAATCAGGACTATGTGCTACCATTGTGATCCAAGCTCAGGAATTTCAGTTTCAGATTCAGTTACTGCCATAAACCTCTATAGAGTTTCAATCAAGGTGGAATGTTTGGTCATTACTTGGTCTTGAGCTGTTATTCACTGTGCATTTAAACAGAGAAAGAGTTTTGAAAAATTGTCCTTCTTCCCTTATCACGTAATACTGGAATGCAGATGTGTGAAAGTGAGGAAAGGAAATAATAAAATATATCTATTGAGCATCTACCATTTGCCGGGCGGGCACTAAGCTTTGTATTTTATATAAATAATGTCATTTAATCTTTATAATGAAATTGGGTATAACTATGCCCATTTTCTGGATGATCAAACTGATAATACAAAAAGAAAGGTAACCAATCCAAGATTATGTAATTAATTATTGAGATTTTGTACCCTGTCCCTTATGTTTTGACTGCTATACCTTTTCAGGTTTCTGTTTCCGTCTAAACACTGCATTCCAAATAATAGAATACAGACTTTAATTTATACTGTTTAGAATATTTGGCAGAACCAAAAGGCATAGAATATTAAGAGAACTTGTTCCCTCAAAGAATCTTTATTAATTCAATAATAGTGTAACATTATTGTTTTGATAGATCCTTAAGTTAAGAAAGCTAAGAAAAACAAGTGAGTGATGATGCCTGGAAAAAAAAAATCCAGGATCAATGACTTGAAAACAACTTAGTGCAACTTCCAAAAATATTATACAGTTATGACTTACCCTAGAAATAAAATAATACCTTTGTAACAGTGGAGAATCATTTTCTACACATGCAACGTTTTGCTCATTAATAAATATCATTTGATCCATTGCCCATCACAGACCTTTTGGCATTTTTGTGTTAGACAAATAAACAGGCTCAATTTGATGGAAGGGGAATTACATGTAGAGATGCTACTTAGATCAAGTGTGACTGCTGCCATAATGAACAATGATTTGTCAACCTCAGTAAGAATTAAGAATCCTGGGTTATTAATTCTGAGACCTGACAGGACTTGTAGTGCATGTTGCTTGGAAATATGGTTAATCAAATTGATGGGAAAATATGATTCAAACATCAACTGCTCCTTCATAGTTTTTGGCTCTATAAACACTGTGTCTTCTTTGGAATTTTCCACCCTGCTACTGAAAGGTATAGCACACATTTTGCTATTTACGTATTGTTATATATTTATTAATTCAACAAATGTATATTGACCTCCTACTGTGGATCTGTCTTTATGCTGATGTTCGAAACATTGCATATGACGTAATAGCTCTAGAAGTTTGATTTTTTCATTACTACATTTATAGTTTAGGGATGATATTTGGGTTGCCCCAGACATGTTTTCACTTCTAAAAATGGAATCACTTCATTTCTGTGTTGTTACTGAACTATGCTCAAGGTAGTTTTGTTGACAGATGATCTGAAATGAATTACCCACATGAGTTGGTTTGAGTGTTAATATTTAATAACTTATTAAATGCCATCATATTTGTATTATTAAGAAATTATATGTTTGATGACTAATGTTACCGTTTCTGATTTTGGGGCTTTCTTATGCTGTTTCTAATATCTGAAATTAATTGAAACATTCTACTCTCTCAATATTTATAGTGATCATTTGATATAGAAAAAAAATGTCCTACTTGACCCATTTGCTCTCTCCCACCTGAAAATGTGTAGACCACATTAGGTCAACATTTCTCATAAGTGGCAATCCCATTTCCCTTCATAAACTTTTGCATTCTGAAATCTGCTTTACCTAAATCAGTTCTTCTAAAGTCTGGTTTTCTAGTCAAGCATACAAGTAGTTCGCGGACACACACAGTCTGGCATGATGTTTAAATTCGATTGTTTATTATGTATCACTAAAAACCGGAAGATGTATATGCTTCATTGCTTTAGAAAATATGGATTGAACATTTAAATAATTTTGGTTCATTGACTAAATATGTGGTAATTTGACTTTTTTACTATGTTTATGTGAGAGGGATAGATACAAATCTTTCATTTTAAATACTTCACGATGCAAGTATACACTCTATATTTTTAATTTGTACAGTGTAGACTGCACACTGACTTGAACTATCAGTATAATAAACATAACTCTTGGCTGTGATGCCTTTGAATTATTATCAAGGCTTGAAGACAGATTTCTGTAATGTTAGGCAATAGGTTTCCATTGCTATTCTCCCTGAAAATATATAAAATATCCATTTAATAATTTTCTGTGTCCAAATGCAAGTCTGATTATAGATTGTCCAAAGAAGCTCTGTGTAATGGTAGAATGGTGGCTAGCAGTTGATTGAACTTTATGGGTGTAATAGCCCAACTCTGCCTTCCACTTTTGTGTAAAATATAATGCAAAGAACTTACACAAACCTGGGTTGAAATCTCTACTTTTCACATATCAGTTGTCTGATCTTGAGCAAACCACTGAGTCTGCATGATCATCAGTTTCCTAATGTGTTGAAAGGGAGTGATAATTCCTATAAAATCTCTGCATATAATGCTCAAAAATATGTCTTTTCTGATAGTGTGTATAGTACCTTATTTATCAATTGTCACACATTCTCTGTCTATTTTGAGTAATCTTGAGTACCTGGAAAGCAAATTTTGACTCAAGATGGAAATTTGAAATAGGGAATAAAGGATAATTCTTTTCCCTTTTGTATCAAGAAGTTCCTATTTCTTTTGTCCTACTATGGGTAGAAGAAAGACCAAAGACCTATATTTTAAAACAATAATAGCTGTTATCAACAAGGCAAGTAATAACAAGTGTTGGAGAGGTTGTGGAAAAAAAGGAACTCTCATACACTGCTAGTGGGAATGTATATTGATACAGCCACTCTGGAAAACAATATGGAAGTTCCTTAAAAAAATGAAGAATAGAATTACCATAAAACTCAGCAATCCCTTTTCTGGGTACCCACCCAAAACATCTGAAAACAATTATCCATAAAGATATATGCAGCTCTATGTTCATTGCAGCATTATTCATGGTGGCCAAGACATAGAAACAACCAAAGTGTCCTTCAAAAGATGGATAAAGAAGATTTGGTACATATATACAATGGAATATTACTCGGCCATAAGAAAAGATGAAATACTGACATTTGCGACAACACGCATTGATCTTGAAATTATTATGCTAAGCGGAATAAGTCAGAGAGAAAAAGTTGAGAACCATATACCTTCACTCCTATGTGGGATATAAAACTGAAAGCAAAAAATGAACAAGACAAACAGACAATCAAAAAAGTCATAGGCACAGACAGCAGTTTAGTGTTTATGAGAGGTAAGGTTAAGGAGGATGGTAGAAGAGGGTAAAAGCGATCAAATATATGATGATGAAAGGAGAATTGACTCTGGATGGTGAACACACAGTGAAATACATAGATGATGTATTATAGAATTATACACTTGAAACCTATATAATTTTATTAACAAATGTCACTCCAATAAAATTAATAAAGAGAGAAAAAAGAATGTTACGTAAATGGAATCATAAAAGATAATAATACGGTAGAATGCTTCAGAACCTGGGGATTGGAGGATAAAAGGTGGATGGAAGACATTAGTGTCTTAAAGAAGTTAATGAACTTATGGCTATGAGTATATCTCATGGTAGTTGTCTGTCCCCCTACTCCTCTCTGCCTTATTCCCCTTCCAGGGGCTCACTGAAGGTAAACAACATCCATGAGCCATCCTCAATGACTACATGGAGTCCGATATCACTACTGGCTTTGGTCATACAACTTTGGTTCTGTCTGTTAAAAACGTAATTGGTAATTGATTTTTTTGATCATATTTATACACATGCACTGCTTATCTTTGGCATAAACAGGCTAATAAGTATAACTTTTGCTAGAAATTTAATTCATTCATAGTGTGTATTGAGACTAACTTTATGTTTGCTGCCCTGGCACAGAGGTTATAATTTACAAACTCTGGGTACATTCTTTGAATTTGAGAACGTAAATATCTTTGAGCTCAGTGAGTGATGCCGAGAAAGGAAAGGGCATGGTGATTATCACGGGCATGGTGTGTATCATGAAGACTAATTCTAATTAGTCTAAAACAGACAATCATGGGAAGCTTCATGGAGATGAATGAACTGACATGCCACCCTGTTATCAGAGCAATTCTTGGAGAACTAGTTTCTATTGTCTGAGAGGTAATGGATCCCTCCGCAGTTCTATTCACTCAGTTTTTACCAAAACAATTTTTTTGGTTTTAGGCCAAACTTTTTCCTAGATCAAAAGGGTCCTAAAGCAGGAAAGTGGAATTAAATACCCAGGTTAAGACCAAAGAATGTTGGCATTAACAAAGTGTGAATTGGTGTAGAAAAACTCCTGGCATTTATGCTCCATTCTAAATGTAACAGAATCAGTCTTATCTGGAAATATGACTTAAGAGAATAAGAAAGAGGAATCTGGCCAGAGCCACTTTTTGGCATGGATATGTCAGAAATACCGTAAGCTCAGCCTTTTGCACAAGATGGTATTTCATTGTTTGGACATCTGGTTGATTTGCTGAAAACATGCATTTGTGGGAAATATATGGGAACATTTCTTTTTGATAAATAAGGAAATACTTTAGTAGAGAAGTAGTATCAGATTCTTACTTTGTGTTTGCTGTTTCCTTTCAGCAATAACAACGTTTTGCTTTTTCGTTGCTTATGTTAGTAGAGAAAGAAGACTCCTGTTTATTGTACAATCACAGTTGCTTTTACATTTTAACAAGCTGCTCTTAGAAAACTAACTAGGAAGCCACATGCATTATTTCTACACGTTTTCAACTGTGTAGAAAATTAGTATTTTTGAAACTTTAGTATATTACATATACAAAAAATACCTTATTCATTTTACAGATAACAGTGACATCTCTTTGGATAAATGATTTGATCAGGCAATACAGAAACATATAAAAGATTTGCCTCTGAAAGATTGCTCTATTGTAAGCAGCTGTTTCTCTTGCTTAGTTACTATTTTAACAAAATATTTCTAATTTAAATTCTGGAACACTCTTAATCTTTCTTAAGTATCAAATTGTTTCTCTCATGCAATCTGTGTCTATAGGTGGCAGTGATCCTTCACTGTTGCAGTGATGTGGTTTTAAATGTACTGGGTTATAAATGGAAGGCGATTTTATGAAATGAAAACAAACCTCAGGACTCTATTTTCAAGTAGGTTCTTCTCATTTTATACAAGTAGGAGCTTGTATTGTTCAAAATGCTATGATGAATAAGAGTAAGTTTCAGCCACCAGCTCTAAGTGTAATGAAGTCTGCCTTTCTTTCTGATCTTGAGCCACAAGAGACTTCTGATGAGGACTCATCATCTCATCTTAGTATGCTATTGGTGCAAAAATAATCGTGATTTCCAAGGTTAAAACTAATTGCAAAAACCACAATGACATTTGCACCAACCTAATACAAGCAAAATAACTGGCCTGTTGAGCGACATGTTTCCCATACCATTGTTCTAGGAAGTCATAAATGGCTAATTAAGCATTAGTGTAGAGTAAAAACTGTTTTGTTTTTCTTCGTGTTGACTTGTACAATATATTAGGAACAGGCATAATTTTTTTTTTTTTTATAAAATTCCCATGTACATGAGTGCCATAGTGATTCTACAGATACCTTAAGTAGGACTTGTTATAATAGTTCTGGTTTCACAGAAACCCTGGTTTCGTCTTCAACCTAATAGAATCCATTGATTAGAGGGGTTTATTTAACACTTTCCAAAGTTTTCTTCATTGTTAGAGAGCCAAAAATTCAAAAGACTTGTGGAGTAGCATTTCCCCAAACTAATAAACCAACTGGAGCTCATGAACATGTATTAAATTAGCAAGGAGTAATAGTCACTAACCATATTTGGTGTGTACTTGCAGCCTACCAGCCACTATTCTAAGGTATTTAGATGGTTTCACTCATTTAAATCCATATAACAACTCTACTGTTTACCATCAATTCTATGATGTATACTTTTTCATATTTTAACAGTTCTAAAATCAGGAGATGTCTTAAAATTGATGATTTTTTAAGTTGCTATCCATGAAGGCAGCAGTTAAGATGGTATTTGTTATTACCTTTACATGTAAAAACGTCAAAACCAGCCTTAAGTCATGCACAATAGATGTCAGGAGCTAGAAAGAAAATCCCAGGGAAGTGCTTTTTAACTCCGAAGAGCCACACAGTTGTTGGTTGGTATTGGAAGAATGGGCGAGCCACACATTTGGCAGCATTCCTAAAGCCAGTGTCAATAAGAGGCAGATTCTATAACTGGAAAGCCAGATTAGCAGCCCAGTGTCGATGTTGTTTACTTGGATTCATATATTTCTATGAAGAAATGCTATATCATTAACACTTTTGATAGCACAATGGTCAATGCGGTAAGAAAAAACTCAGACATTGATAAATCTGATTCAAGAACTGATTCAGAAGAGTTTGAATTTGAATATGAAGGAATTGCAGTAATAGCTACACAATTTTACATGGCTTATATCTCCTTTTTATATATGCATGAGAATGGTATATAATTAAAAACATCTATGTGTAATTAATTCTAAACATTTCTCAATAAGCATACGGAATAGAAATTCATGGCATTAAGAGAGCTTTGTGTCATATTTTAATTGTCTGTGGTCTCGCTTCCTAGTGGTGTTTAAAATTTTGTCTTATCGTTGAGAGCTTTTCAGATTTGACACCAACAGTATTACTATCTCTGTTTTATACAGATGAGGAAATTGTGACAAAATAAGTAGTAAAATGAGTATTTAGATTCAGACTGTGTCTACAACATGACATTTTTATACTATACTGTTTCCATGGTGAATTGATTACAGAAAAGTTATAACTTTTTTTAATTAAGATTTATGGGGGTGACAATGGTTAGTAAAATTAATAGGTTTCAAGTATACAATTCTGTAATACATCAACTATATATCACATTGTGTGTTCACCACCCAGAGTCAGTTCTCCTTCCATCGCCATATATTTGACCCCGTTTACCCTTATCTACCACTTCCTTCCCCGCTTACCCTCTGGTAACCACTAAACTATTGTCTGTGTCTATGAGTTTTTATTTCTTTGTTTGTTTGTTTTGTTCCTTTGTTGCTTTCAGTTTTATATCCCACATATCAGTTAAATTATGTGGTTCTCAACTTTTTCTGTCTGACTTCACTTAGCATAATGACCTCAAGATCCATCCATGTCGTCACAAATGGCACTATTTCATCTTTTCTTATGGCAGATGATTGGATAAAGAAAATGTGGTATATATACACAATGGACTACTACTCTTCCAAAAGAAAAGATAGGACATAACTCTTTTATTATACCATTTATAATAAAGTTGGTACAAGACATTTTCAAAATTCCTTTCTTCTTTTTCCTGAATTCTTATCTCAGACCAAGATACTAGGTACTTTTTCTCTCTAAAAAGAAGCTAAAAAAGAAAGATCCATCCTTTTTGCCATACCTCTTCGGGGTACTTC
Source organism: Rhinolophus hipposideros (assembly GCF_964194185.1). Classification (NCBI taxonomy): domain Eukaryota; kingdom Metazoa; phylum Chordata; class Mammalia; order Chiroptera; family Rhinolophidae; genus Rhinolophus; species Rhinolophus hipposideros. Next base: position 33,286,859 of record NC_138050.1, on the reverse strand, counting down.
CTACTCAAGCTCACTGAAGCAAGTTTAGCCAGAGAATCGAGCTCAGGACAGAAATTGGAAGGTTTTGCTACCAGACCAAGTTGAACTCTTGTCTGGGTTGTGTATTGCTAAAGCAGGCACTCTATTTTAATTTCCCCCTGGCTCCTGTGCAGAAACACCACATACATTTGCACTGGTGTGTCTATTCATAATTGGTTCTGCTCCTCTATCCATTTTTAATCAGTTCAGAATCTACAGGGGAATGTGGCTGAAGGATTCATTCCTTCAGATCTCAGATATATTTGCCTTCCTAAATCTATGCCAGGAAAACAATGATATTTCATTTTATATTCATTACAAAGTTGTATAAAGAGAAAGTAAAACATCTTTCATTTTACATTATTCTTATAAAATATGACTTACAGAAAATATGTTAAAATGAAAACTGTGCTTTGAGATCTTTATATCATGTATATGTCAAATATTAGAAATCAAGTCTTTTTTATCTTCAAGAGCAGACATAAAAACAAGTTTTTATCTATATAATATGTTTAATTTCAATATAATATGAAACTCTGAACTTACACAGATATATAGTCCAGAAAAAAGAATAAAAGCGAAGTACTTTGTACCTATGAAATCTATTGTATTAAACTAATATGAAACTCAACAATTTACTTTTTTCTGGGATAGCTTTCCTCCAAAATTTTAGAAATAGAAGGCTAAAATCCATGATCTTTACTTTTGAATATCACCTTTCTCTTTTATCTTTCACAAATGATTCGGAAAACATGATAATTTGTTTTTTAATTAAAATAACTGCAACACCAATCTTACAGTCACTATGGAAAACACTATGAAGTTTCCTCAAAAAATTAAGAATAGAGTTACCACATGATCCAGCAATCTCTCTTCTGGGTACCTACACAAAACATCTGAAAATATTTATCCATAAAGATACATGTACCCCTATGTTCACTGCAGAATTATTCACAGTGACCAAGACATGGAAACAACCAAATTGTCCTTTGATAGATGATTAGATAAAGAAGATGTGATACATATACACAATGGAATACTACTCTACCATAAGAAAAGATGAAATAGTGCCATTTGCGACAACATGGATGGATCTTGAGATCATTATGCTGAGTGAAATAAGTCAGAAATAAAAAGTTGAGAATCATATGATTTCACTAATCTGTGGTATATAAAACTGAAAGCAACAAAGGAACAAGACAAACAAATGAAGAAACAAAAACTCATAGACATGGACAACAGTTTAGTGGTTACCACAGTCTAAGAAGGGAGGGAGTAGTAAAAGAGGATAAAGGGAAATCGAATATATGGTGATGGAAGAAGAACTGACTCTGGGTGGTGAAAATACAATACAAATATAGATGATGTATTATAGAATTATACACTTGAAACCTATATAATTTTACTAACCTGTGTCACCCCAGTATTTAATAACAATTTTTAAAAATAAACAAATAAGTTTTAAAGTATCGCACCAACTTTATTTTAGCATTAGAACTATGGGGTAATAAATTTTGTAGAGATATTTACTATGCAATAAAAATAAAATTAAAAATATGTGAAAAATAAGAAAAAAAGGATACAGATACATGGAAACATCAAATTGATGACATGCATCAGTACAACTGAAGATTGGAAAATGGTGCCTTTGTATCTGTGGCTGGCAGCCCTGTGGTTTTACAGCAAGTACTCTTTTACATAACGTTTTATTATTCTCAGGTGTGGCTCACGACTTATTAATGTAGAAAACACAGTTTTTCCTTGTTATAAATCCTGTCTCTGCCCTTTAATAAATTCCATTTATGAACAAAGGATTCATAAGTCATACATTTTTTCTTCCATTATTAAAAAAATAAATTTCAGGAGAAAATAATGCCAAAATAGTCTTTGTTCATTTTTATTTTGTTTTATTCTCAGAAATCATTTAGCATACATTTATGAAATTAAACAGAATGTCATTTGGGAAATACTACCAGAGAAAAAATCTAAATGGGTAAATAAGTAGAAAACTTCTATAAGGCAATCTATATAGAATCTATATGGCATTAAATACAGGTGAATTATTAACAGGGAAGTCAAGTCCTTTACTAAAGGGCAACAAAGATAGGAACATCAGATGAAAATGAAAGGGGAGAGTTGTTTGATCAATGTTCCTATTTATGAGAGGAAAACAGTTCCACAATTGCTATTGTACAGCTGTGCTTGTCTTTAATATTATACAGATTTTATAATTTAACAAAAATGACATGTAAGGAAAATTTGATATTTTTCTCTCAAAACGAAGTCCTATCCTATCCATCAAAAACACAAAGCAAGTTTATTATGAAAGAATTAATTGTTTCAATAGTACAAAGTCCTGTCATTTCTAACAGAAAATTAATATAATCAAGTGTCCTTTAATGGTTGGTTCATCATACAGACAATGCGGTTTGGGATAGTTTTTTAAGTATTTTATTTTATTTTTTTTAATTAATAGTTTCAGGTGTACAAAACAACATAATGATTATACATTTACACACCCCAGAAAGTGATAACCCCAACAAGTCTACTACCCATCTGACACCACACATAGCTATTACAAAACCATTGACTATATTCCCTAGGCTGTACTTTATATCACATGACTACATATTTTTTATTATAGTTGACATACAATATTATTTTATATTAGTTTCAGGTGTACAGCTTAGTGGTTAGGCATTTATATAATTTATGAAGTGGTGGCTCTGATAAATCTAGTACCCATCAGACACTGTATACAGTTTTTTACAATATTATTGAGTATATTTCTGGAACATACTGTATTTCACATCCCCATTACTATTTTGTAACTACCAAATTGTATTTCTATATCCCTTCATCATTTTCACCTATACCCCCAAACCCTTTCCCTTCTAACAGCCATCGGTTTGTTCTTTGTGAGTCTATTTCTGTTTTGTATCTTTGTTTGTTCTTCAGATTCCACATATAAGTCGAGATTTTATGGTATTTATCTTTCCTAGTCATATTTCACTTAACATACTACTCTCTAGATCCATCCATATTATTGCAAATGGTAAGATTTCATTCTTTTTTTATGATACAATAATACTCCACTGTATAATTGTACCACAATTTTAAAAAAATTTATTGGGGTGACATTTGTTAGTAAAATTACATAGATTTCAGGTGTACAATTCTGTATTAGATCATCTATAAATCCATTTGTGTGTTCACCACCCAGAATCAGTTCTCCTTCCATCACCATATATTTGATCTTTAAAAAATTGTGGTAACAAACAAATGTACCACAATTTTTTATATCCAATCATCTACTGATGGGCATTTAGGTTGTTTCCATAGCTTGGCTATTGTGAATAGTGCTACAGTAAACATAGGGGTGTAAATGTCTTTTCTAATTAGTGTTTTGGATTTCTTTGAATAAATGCCCAGGAGAGGACTTGCTAGATCATAAGGTAATAAGGTAGTTTTTTTTGTTGTTGTTGTTGAAGAAACTCCATACTATTTTCCATAGTGGCTGCACCAATTTGCAATCCCACCAACAGTGCAAAAGTGTTCCCTTTTCTCCACATCCTTGCCAACACTTGTTTGTTGATTTGTTAATGATGGCCATTCTAACAGAAATGAGGTGATATCTCATTGTGATTTTCATTTACATTTCTCTGATGATTAGTGACGTTGAGCATCTTTTCTTATGTCTATTGGCCATCTATATGTCCTCTTTGGAGAAAGTCTATTTAGGTCCTCTGCCCATTTTTTAATTGGATTATTTGTTTAATTGGTATTGAGTTCTCTGAGTTCTTTATAAATTTTGGATATTAATCCCTTATCAGATGTATCACTAACAAATATATTCTCCCATTCAGTAAGTTGTCCTATCGTTTTATTTATGGTTTCCTTTGCTGTGCAAAAACTTTTCAGTTTAATGTACTCAGATTTCTTTCTTTCTTTCTTTTTGTTTTCCTGCCTAAGAAGATATATCAGTGAAAATATTACTAAGGGTATTGTCAGAGAGTTTACTTCCTATGTTTTCTGCTGATTTTTATGGTTTTAGGTCTTACATTTACTGTTTAATCCATTTTGAATTTATTCTTGTATATGATGTAAGAAGGTGGTACTGTTTTATTTTATTTTTGCATGTATCTGTCTGTCCAGTTTTCCCACCACAATTTATTAAATAGATTGTCTTTACCCCAATATAAATTCTTGTTTCCTTTGTCAGAGATTAAATGACCATATAGGCATAAGATTATTTCTGGGCTCTCTATTCTGTTCCATTGATCTGTGTGTCTGTTTTCATGTTAATACTATGCTGTTTTGATTAGTGTGAACTTATAGTATAATTTGATATCAGGTAGTATGATACCTCCAGCTTTGTTCTTCTTTCTCAGGATTGCGGTACTATTTGGGGTCTTTTATGGTTCCATATAAACCTCAGGATTATTTTTTTCTAATTCTGTGAAAAATGCCATTGGTATTTTGGTAGGGATTGCATTGAATCTTTAGACTGCTTTGGGGAGTATGGATGTTTTAACAATGTTAATATCTCCCTATCCATGAGTATGGTATATGCTTCCATTTATTTGTATCTTTTTAAATTTCTCTCTTCCATATCCTAAATTTTCTGAATATAGATCTTTTACTTCCTTGGTTAAATTTATTCATAGGTATTTTTTGTTGTTGTTTTTTGATGCAGTTGTAAATGGGATAGTTTTCTTAATTTCTCCTCCTGTGTATTAGTATACAAAATGTAACTACTTTCTGAATATTAATTTTATATCCCCCTACTTTAAAGAATTCACTTATCAATTCTAATAGTTATTTGGTAGAATCTTTGGGGTTCTTCTTTTATATATTATAGTATCACGTCATCTGCAAATAATGACAATTTTACTTCCTCTTTTCCAATTTAGATGCATTTTATTTCTTTTTCTTGTCTGATTGCTGTGCCTAGAACTTCCAATACTATGTTGAATAAAAGTGGTGAAAGTGGACATTCTTGTTTCTTCCTAACCTTAAGTAGAATGCTTTTAGCTTTTCCCCATTGAGTATGGTGTTAGTTGTAAGATTGTCATATATGGCCTTTATTATGTTGTGATATGTTCTCATAGCATGTATTTTCTTATTTTTATTTTTATTTATTTATTTATTTTTGTATTTTGGTCATGTCTGTTGTCACTTATCCTCTTTTAATTCTGATTTTTATTCCTGTAGGCTACACGTGAAGCTGGCTCACCACAGGGACAATGGCACCTGTCCCTCCAGCCCTCGCCTGAGGCCACACAACTCATTCTTTCCCGGTATGTTTCTGGCGCCTATCAAGTTGCTGCCCCACTACTGGAGCCCAGGTGAGTGTTTGCAAGTGAGTGAGTATATGTGCAAGCCCTTTAAGGGGATGACTGGGTTTCCAGCTGACTTCTGTACAGTTTGGGATATAACCAGATTCCACCTTCAGCAATATTTCCTTTTATCTAGGGGTGTGATGGAGGGTCAGAACTCCTAAAATCATACATTTACATTACAGCCTGGTGACTTTTTAATTTGAGATGGATGTTATATATTAGTCATCAAGTGATTTGTAAAATGTCTGGCTTAGAGAAACAATGAGATTGGATGTTTAGTTTCTGCTGCTCTATAGAAACTTTAAATATCTCTTTGCATTTCATTACAATAATGTTTTCTATTTTATTCTGCATGCATATTCATCTCTGTTCTCTGGATTTTATCCCTCCTCTCTAATAAATTTGGATCCAAATTTGATAGTTTGACATGTTGCACTTGTAGCAATGGTTCCATTGTCTTACTAGAGATGTATGTGCACATTGGGTGAATAATTTGCATTTTTACTAAATAATGAGTATGTGTGTGGGTGTGGTGTGTTACTTTACTGATAAGAAAAAAAGGGGAGGGGGCATTAATTATCTAGTGGCTCAAGGGCCTGTTTTATCACTCATAATTATTTAGTACCTTATATTGTGCTTCTGGGAAAATCTGGAGAATTGACTGGATCCAAATGAGAGAAAAACATCATATGGGAATATTGATAATCAATATTTTAACAATAGCATACATTAGCTCCTACCATTCACAACAAGTCTCCCTGGAAGATTGTGAGGATTTTGTCCTCTTTTCAGGAATTTCATCCATCTTGGGAAGTTTATCTTAGGCGAATGTGGTTTCAGCAAGTGATGTAATTGGTATTAGCTTGGATAGAATGCACTTTAGCCAAAGTCACTCTAACATTCAATTTGAAAATAAATAAGATACAAGTACATATGAACCAAATGCTTCTGTCAGCAATCCTAACACTGTTTTGAATATTTCATAATTTGTCATTCTCAGATGTTAAAATCAGGGCTCACTCGCACAAGGTTTATGGTAGACAAACTACAAAGATTTTATTGGAATAAGTAAGCACGTCTTTTTATGCTATGTCTTAATTTCTAACTCTTGTCTGTTAATAGCTGATAACAGACATCATGTATTTTGGCTCACACTTTTTATTATCTATGCATTCTGTCAGAGTGTAAAGGCAGATAATGCTGAAAGCAATTTGAATTTTCTCATACAGTCCTTGTTTCACATTAACTACCTTTAATTGTTATTCTGTTTATAATTGACCCCTTTGAGAATAGTTGGAAAAGGTCAATGGAATAGCTTTAGAAATATATTGGCTCTGGAAGTTTCTTTGAGCTTGGCATGGCTCTAAGTCCCTTCCTCCCATTTGTTTGTTAATATAATATTTTTTCAAAGAGGCTGATAGTGGACTTTCAAATATAAATATATATATTTTTTCTACCATTTTTGTGAAAAAGTTTATTTTATAATATTTATCATCAGAATTTGATTCTTCAACCATTAAAACCTATATTCAAAATACAGTCTATTTTATAATTTGGAGAAGTGGTATGTATGTCTTTTCATTACTGAGGAGAATTCCTGGATTCTCAGATATTCAGTCTCATATAAAATTTATCCTTGAAAATCCATTACAGACTCTGAAATAAAGTTCTCCCCTGGAGAATAGCCTAATATTTGGATCATATGAGCTATCGTGTGAGGATTTTCATCAAGGCAATAAAATTTTGACATTTTCCCTTCGGATTTTAGAAACAATTGCAATTTGTATGTGTGCAGACCTACTTTTGATTTATTAGATATGTTTATTTTCCATTGATTCTGCATAGATATACTTTCATTAGAACTGAAATATATTGATTTCTTCTGAAAATGTCCTATTTATTATGAGCCATGTTTCGTAGCTAATGTGTTTTCCCCTCTACCACTAATAGGGAAAATAGTTGGATAGAAAGCAGCATTAATATTTGTCACAGTTCAGATGCTACTGTGTGTGACAGAAGGAGAAATATGTGTGTGTGTGTGTGTGTGTGTGTGTATGCATATATACGTGTAGATCAGATTTTACTATAAAATATTTAAGTTTTATAGGCCTGGAGACTATTTTTTTCTTACCTAAAAATGTTGCTTATTTTAAATCTGTTTTGTTTTTTCTATCATACTTCATTCATATCTGAGCTCTAAATTTTCTGTGATCCTGTTTTTATTTCCTTATGATGTGCTTAGATATTTTTTACAAGGTCTAAATTTTAACACAATGTTTCTTCTCAATACCCTCAGAGACTCCTCATGTCCTTTAGACTCAATTCTATGTGCCTTTCTGAGGTATTTCAGATCTTCCACAAGGAGCTTTGGGTTTCTGATGACATTCTGCCTATGCAGCTGATTCACTTGGGCCATTACTCACTGTTTTCTAGACCTGCACAGACAGGGAGTCAACTATGTTAGGAGGAGTATGAACTTGTGGTAATGTCACCTGTATTTCAATGAGACTTACTTAGAACCTTCCTCTTCTTGTCATAATTATGCATGTTTAAAAGTGCAATCTCTTCCCAAAGATTTCCTGATCTCCTCAACTGGAAATGATTTCTCCTTCATGATTTCATATGGTTTCTGATTTCTGGCACTTCATTCATTCATTAAACAAGATTTGCTGAGTATCTCTAACTGCCAGGTCTGTTTTAAGCCCTGAAAATACAGGGAAAAATAAAAATAACAAAAGATTCCTGCTGTCAGAAAACTTTCATTCTACTAGGTTAAGAGAGACAAGAAACAAATAAATTAATAAAATATAGGTATAAAGTATGTTGGAAGGTGATAATTGCAATGCAGTGTAGAAAAATACAGCAGAAAGGGATGATAAAGAGTGTTGATGTAGGAAACTAGCGGGTAGGCTGCCTTGGTCAGAAAAGGTCTCACTGAGAATGTGACAGTGAAACAAGAGTATGAAGGAGGTGACAAAAGGAATCATGTGATTATCTGGGAGGAAAGCTTTATAGGCAATAAGCAAGGCCATGACTAGCATGTTGAAGGAATTTAGAGGAGCCCATAGAACACTGAGCAGAAACGACTGTATTTTGATTCTGTTTGTGCCTTAATGACTTCTCATCACTCAAGGACAAAGAACATGTCATGAACATGTTTATATCACCACAATCCCAGAAGAGAGCAGTTATGTTGTTATTCAGTATATGCTTGTTTAAAGACTAATGATAGGGATTTGGGGAACTTTGCAGTATTCCAAATTGACACCTAGAATCCAGAAAAAGTAGAATGAAAGAAGGAAACTCTTACCGTGCGTAACAGAATTTGTTACATAGAACGAGTACCAGCCATCTCCAAAGCCTGCATTAATTTATAGGTTATCTCATCTACTTTTTATAAGAACCTTGAATATTTGAATATAATTATCAAGCCAAGCAACAAATGTCCCAGTGTAGGCAAACATGTGAACACGTGCCGTCATTTATGGTTGAAACAGAGGAACTTTTCTGTGGAAGGACAGGTGAATTGGAGGATGTTTTAGTCATTGTTTAAATTGTGTTAACTTCCAGAATCTGTTGAACAGAAGCAGCTGGATAAAATGGTCAATAAGATTCTAATAGCAGAAAATCAGTGGAAAGTTATACAGATCTTTCAAAAAGTTCAGTAGTAGATTATGTAGGAATCCTAGATGTTAAGATCCTTTGCTTTGAAGAGATTAGCATTGTGGATAGGAAAATTGGAACCACAAAATTAACATCAGGGATTCTAGTAACTGGGAAACTAAAGTACCAAATGCAAAGACTGTGTGCAGGTATACAACAGAATTGATCCTCAGGCTGTTGTGTATGTTATAATCTGGGCCAAAGTTTGCCTCACAGTTTGAAGTCGAGCAGACACTACAGGTAATTTATGAGTCCAGAGACAAAGAACTGAGTAGCCCTTTACTGCACAAATGGATTACTGAGGGTTACTTATAAAGAAGAACTCCTCCTTGGGAAACAAAGAATCTGCAGGAGAAAAAAAAAATCACCTGTGATTATTTAAAGTGAGTAGAACATATGAGAAGCAGAGCATTGACTCATAAATGTTTTGCTGACTTGGGTTCTATCCATTTGGTATAAACTTAATCTGTTTAGTTTGAAGTCTCCTTCTTTTTTTTTTTTCCTCTGGTTGCTATTTTAAGACCTTATTTCACATAATTAAGGAGAATGGCTGCATGTTTATATTTTATATGGTCATTAAAATTACTATAGTGGGATAATTGTAACACAGCATTCAATATATGACTATGGTTATTGAAACAGGCCAGATGTGGTGATCTTGTTCAGTTTTTAGATAAGTGAAATCCTCAAATTTCTTTGCCCTAAGTCCATTGTGTAGGGCAAATTGATTCATATATATATGCATCCATACACATATGGATATATATATATATATATATATATACATATATATATGTGTATATATATATATATATATATATATATATATATATAATATTTTATAGTTTCCTAAGCTCATTTTATATTTTCTAATTTATTTTATCTCCACAACTGTTTTGTGATGGCATGTTATTCTTTTCCCTGTTTCTAGATGAGGAAGTAGAATCGTGTCGCCTGTTTCTTGCATTCATTCAATTATACTTATTAAACACTACTGTTATGCAAACTACCTTGCCATATAGTGGAAATAAAGGGATGCATAAATTAATCCTTGCTTTTGAGAGTTACAATCTAGTCAGGGAATTGACTTAGTCTGTCCGGGCTACTGTAACACAAATACCATAGATTGGGTGGCTTAAAATAAAAATTTATTTCTCACAGTTCTGGAGGTCAGGAAGTCCATGTTCAAGCTGCAGGCAGATTCATTGTCTGTTAAGGGCACACTTCCTGGTTCATAGGTGGCCATCTTCCGACTGTCCTCACATGGTGGAAAGGCAAATTATTTCTCTCACATCTCTTTTATAAAGGCACGAATCCCATTCATAATGGTGCCACCCTCATGACCTTGGCACTTCCAAAAAGTCCCACCTCCAGGTACAATCACACTGGGGATTGGGGTTCAACATATAAACTTGGGGGTCACAAACATTGTCTATAGCAGGGAAGTAGATATTAAACTGATCATATAATAGTGATTTCTACAATAATAGAGGTAACTACCAATGTCTCAGAGATATAGGGGAAGAAACCTCGATATACACAAGCATATAGTCAGGATTGATCTAAAAAGTACTTAACAACATACACGCCTGAATTTTAGATGTGATTTTATTTTGAAAACCTGAATATCAACCTTGAAAATAGATGAGGGGACATGCTTGACATGGATACAGGAGGGAACTAATTTAAAAAAAAGAGACTGTAGAGCATAAAAAGATAATTTCCTATTGTTTAATCTCTCTGTGTCCCAGTTCCTTATCTGTAAAACAGCAATAACCTAGCAACTTCTTTATAAAACTATTGAGAAGATTAATTTACAAATGTAATTTATACATTAGTTTATACCTATAAAGTGTTTAGAACATAGTAAGTGCTGAAAATGTTAGCTCATGTTAGTACTTCTGCCATAGTTGTTATGCATCTTAGTTGCATTTTGGAGGTTTATAATGATATGCCAAGGTATGTGTAAATATGGAAATGACCCACCCTGGATGTTGAAGGTATTGACATCGGTGGCTAACTTTGAATTTCATTTCCAAAACTAAGGTACATGAAAATCTCTACTGTTAGAGTTTTTCTTTCAGTTGATAGATTTTTCTCTAAGGTATGTTGAACATCAGTTACCAGTTGTCCACTGAATTCCTTCTCTGTTGTGATGTGATGTATGGGAAGATAATGTAAGATTCTCAGGGTGCCCAGTGCTCCAATATGTGCCATCTGTGCTTACCTCAGTGCAGTGGCTGTGAGTGAGGTCAGGAGCACCCCGTGCTATTCAAAGGAATCTACTCAATAACAGCACCAGGCCACATTTAGAATGAGAAATGCCACTGGCTCTCCTTCATAATTACCAGTTATTTATTGTGCCCAAAATATAGTTAATGACATGTTCAGCCTCCCTTACAAACCACAGAAAGAAGTTCTGTGTATTTGATTCTTATTGCTTTCATTCCATCAAAGAAATGGATGTTGTACTGACAGATCTGGGATCTAGTATGTCTCTCTTCTTACCTCAAGAAAACATTCTGAGTCTTAGTTTTCTCATGTCCAAAATAGTAACAATTGTATTTTCCTTTTGTATTTCAGAACATCTAGATTTGTGTTTCTAAAAATCTGTGGAACACGTGGACTGCTTTGAGGTTAGATTGCTAAATTAAGTAGTAACACCTTGAGTTTCTGGGTTTTGTCCAATAGATGAAAGTAGGTTGGTATTTGTCATGGTTACAAAGTCCAAGCCTGTGTGTAGAGACAGCCCCAGTTGATGGCAATAATGAATACAGTGTGGTATGAAACATGCCAGATAGATCTTTGAGGCAAAACATGGAATACTCTGACATTGTACTTTTCAAACATCTAAAACATGTTTTTACAAAAACTAAATGCCTTTTCAATATTGATGTGATTGAACATGAGTATTACATCATGCTTTTTCTTTCATGGACTTTATGGACATAAAGCAGAAGCCATTATTTCCAAAATAGATGTTATAACCTAAAGCACAAGACTGCACTGAAAATCTGTTTTCATTAGCTGTATCTATTACATTTTTGTATTTACACCAGAAATCAAGCTTCAATTTGACTACCTTTAGGAGATTTTGCAGAATCTAGTTATGTGACAATTAATCTAGCTCCCAGAACCCACAGTGAATAATGGGCTGGCATTATTTCTAAAGACGAACCTCTGTATTTGAAATGTTTAAACTGGAGGAGACTATTTTAGCTAAAGAATAGCTGACTTACTCTGTATAAAATAATAGGATAACAAATACAAAATTCTCTAATGTGTTTACTAATGCAGATTTTTTTCTTATTTAAATAAAGTGATTATGCATTTTGGCTATACACAGTCATTTTCATTAAATGATGTTTTAGATTAATTATGATACAGGTGAGGTAGAAAAACAGATGAAACAGTGGAGAGAAGGGAAAAACATTAGTGGTTGAAGGAGAAGTATGACATGTTATATGTCCACCTTTGCACCTAACATTTGCTAAGCCATTGATGGTTGCTAAAAGGTGTACTTGATCAGACACTTGAAGTTTCCCCTTAATTCTTGCTCGTTGCTTGCTCCACTACATAGTTGTCATTTCCTATTAGTCAAGTGTTTAGTTATTAGGTTTCTCCAGTTCCCCTTGACCTTGAATAATTGAGAATACTACAATGTGATTGGATTTAAATGGATACAAGAACAATACAGAGAGAGGGTCCTGACTCATACGTATGGCATCCTCAGTAATAGATTAGAACTAATTGTCAGGAACCTGAAAATTCTTGTTGACTTGGGAAAGTAGAAAAACTGAGACCACAGTGATGTTTCCTCCATGCTCCTCTATTATAACAAATATTTAAATGTGAAAAAACTTATAGAATAAGGAGTAAGAATCTTGGTCATATTTCTAATTCCCTAGAGGTTTAACTTACAATATTATAAAAAAACCCAAATAGCATACCAGTAAGCAAAAGTAAATTTTTATTTCCCCACCATTTCTATTATACTATTATTAAAATATTTAATTATTTACACTCCATCTTCGAAAAATCACATCATATACTACACAAATAAACCTGACCAGATTATAGGACACTTCTCAAAACTTTAGTGTACTCAAAATTTCAGAAGTGAGGTTTATTGAAAATTGAGATTTCTAGGCTCCATTTATAGTTTCTAATTAAGAGGTAGAGGGCAGTATCCAAGAATTTCCCCTGGTAATAAGTAACCAGATCATTCTAATGTAGGTGACACATTATCAGTGCTCACAGAAATATTGTTTTGGAATATTCAAAAATATTGTTAACATTTTTTTCTTAGAACTTAGTAGAAACAGCCATGAGTTACAGTAATAATTTATCGAGGCTTAAGTCTGTGCCAAGCATGTTTCTAAGTGCTCTGCATGTATTAACTCTCTGAACCCTCACAATCTAGGAGAAGGGTACTGTGAAAATCACTTTACCAATGGGCCACTGATACTGAAAGACAAAGTTCTGTCATTTACTAGCTGTGGATCTTTGAAGAAAAAATAATTCGCAGCTGCCTAAATCAGTGATCTCTTATAAAACATAGGAGCAATACAGAAACACTGGAAAGATTAATGTGAAAGCAACTGGAGCAGAGTGAGTCCCACAAAGATAACAAATAAACAGCAAACAAACAAATACGCATTTCTCCCAGGAACTTCAAATACCCAGAATAGTCAGAACAAGCTGTAATGCTTCATTTATTTTCCTTTGTGCTGATTGAAGAGCTCAACCTCTATCTCTATTCTGTACATTACCAGGGAAAGACAAAGAAGAAATGAAATCAAACAGTTTATAGCTATAAATCACTGTTTTCTTTTTACTTGATTTTTTTTAAATGATAATAACTAAACCGCAAAAATATAACACAGTACAATGATGTTTGGAACCAGATTATAACAAATACCTGAGATTATATTTCTAAAGAGAAAAAAAATGAATACTTGGTATGAATATATCTTTAAAATAAATCAGAATATATTTTTGGGGATTTTGGTATTGTTAAGAGCTGTCACATGTTAATAAGCCTAGTGGTGATAGTAAAAATACACATTAACTTCCATGATGAGACTTTAAGGACTCTAATAAAAGAAATCAGCAGGAAGGCAGTGGTGAGAGTTAAAACAACCAAGATGGAAAAGAAAAAGCAATCTGTCTTGAAGCACCAATTAAGTTTAATGTTTTGACTAAATGGACAATCTCAAAAAGATTAGCTTGAACTTAAATTGTTAATTTAAAATTTTCTGCTCTGTGGTCTCAAACCTTGACAAATTAAACAATAACCCCAACTTTAGTTTGCAAATGTAATGCTTATATTGATTTTTTTGTCTCATAAAGTGCCTGCCATTGAATACCACAATGCGCCTCATGATTACAACTTATTCCTTTATGGACTTCTACTACACTTAAATTTAGTAGCCTGTCTTCTTTTAGAGAAGAATGGTGTCGGCATTTCTTTTTCTAGTTCCACATCAGCCCATGTGTAATGAATTTATTATCCATCTGTGTTTGTCTCTCTGTCTGTCTTTAAAAATAACAATTTATTTTTGAACAATTTGTAACAATATGTAACACTGAACCTTCTCATTATTTACACTGCTGAAAAACTAAAGCACATTCAGAGTTGCGGGGAGAAGTCTGGTGCATGAAAACTGATGAAATGGCAAATGACTTCACCTTTCCCATTAAATGTCCTGTCAAATGTATAGTACATAAGAAAACCCAAGGCCAGTATATACAGCAATTAAGGGGACCTAGTCTGTATATAGTAAATATGAGCATGTAACAGGCACATTCAGCTGGAAGCAGGAATAAGTGTAGCCAAGGATATATGATAAAAAAAGAATCCTTTCTCTCTTGCAATTAACAATTTCAGTCTTTTCTAATGGGTACATTCTGGAGAATTGTGGGGCTGTGAGAGATTTCTGTGTTTGTGCAATTAATATGCAGCATACATCATTCATCCAGCTCTAATTAGTGAGGGGACAGATAATTATTTAGCATATCTTATTAATTTTAGTTCATCTTATTAATATTAGTTCATCTTTATTCTGTGGATAGTCATCAAAAATAATATTTTGTAATTTATTTAATACCCAATGTATGCACCATACTGTCCTTGCACTGTGTGTTTGCATAATTTATTCCATTAATTTGAAAAATAAAATCAATATTCCATTAGCTAAAGTCAGTGATAAAATTGTCACAGCATGCATGAGAGAGTAGGATTGTTGAAAGATTCAGAGGCTCAACAAAGTTCAAACTAGCTAATTCCCAGGACCGGTATTTGATTAGACAATCTTATTTCCAACCTGGTGGTTGAAGATGATTTAGGGATCATGGATTTGGAATTATTTTTCTACCTCTTTGACTTAATTGATGTTTCAATAACATGTTTTATGATTTCATAATTAATACTGTTTCACATAAAAACAGAATATACAAAATGATTAAGGAAGAAAAATTAGCCACAAATCTATTATCTAACAACATCTATTACTATTTTCTAGATTTTTATATCATATATACAGGTGTAAATCAATGGTTAAGTAACTAGGATTTGGGATAGCACAATTATAAAACAACTAATTTATATTTCAACATTTTCTATTAAAATCGGTCTTTTAAATACCTATTTCCTTTACCCAACTGAAGTCTCAGGCAGTTGTCCTACTCTTTGTGGTAACTTCTAAATAAGTACAAGTTGGATGTGACATCATAACTCCAAACTTCAGGGTTTCTGTCACTGTCTGATCAGGCCCCTGCTTGAAGGGATTACAGGTAATTGGCACAGGGACTGCAGAGTAGTAATTTGGCTGGTATATGTGTAATCTGATTGTATGTGTGTGACATATATAATTGCTGCTTCTTTCTCTCTTCGGATATAGTTTCTCAGTAACACACGTTCCATTGCTAGCTGCAATAACTTTCCCATTGGCGACATCTTGCCACCAGCAGATGGCTTACTTATCACCCTCTCACAGCCTTAGGGCCTTTAGCATCTATGCCTTTTCCTGAGATTTCTTTCCTCTTTCTCATGGACCCTATGGGCAGGATCCCTACTCCACCATTGGTGAAAGGACAGCTCCATCCCTGTGCAGCTCCTTTTTCTGTGTTAAATAAGCTAGCATGTCAGAGGATGGATGCCAATCTCTGAGTGATTGTATTAAAGTCCATCTCATTTGGCTTGGTGAGGGAAAAACACTCCATACCCTCACAGCAGTGGGACGCAAAGAACACTGGTGACTCTTGCCAAAATATATTATTGCTTTTATATCCTCAAGCTAGATATTGGACTGCTATGGAACAAACTACCTTTATGATCTGTAAGCATGTCCTGTGTAATATTAGGGCTAGACATTTAGGAGTTTCCAGATATTTAACATGCATTTACCTTAGCCTGAGCTGATTTTGAGACAGAAAGGACCTCCTTTTAAACATTGCATATAGTCTAGCTTACATACAAATTAGTTTCTGCTTTTTTCATTTAACATTGTGTCATGAGTATTTTTCTATGTTGTGAAAGTATAAATATAATATCCTATGACTGAGCAATAATGCCTTGTCTGAAAATACCACCTTTTTAACTATTCCCACATTGTTAGATTGAAAGATTTGGGGTCCCTGAAATGTTTACCCTTCCTCTTGATTGGATCATGATGATCAAGTCTCAACTGAATGTTTCTCTACCAATAATTGGTCAAGTGCACAGTGTTACTCACGTGAGGAAGAGAGAGAAGGCAGAGCTGAGAGCAGACTTGCTGGTGGGCAGCCTGCATTCCCACTGTGTATTCAATAGAAACCACCACAGGTTGTTGGAGCTTGAGGCAAGCTGCGAGTCACACAGCAAAATGCTTTATGGTGAATCAGTAGTGCAGAGAGAATAAATGGTCAATCTCCGGCTCAATATACTATGTCAAGGGCCAGATTCCCACAGCATTCTACAAAATACTCAACAAACATGGCAAAGAATAGAACCAGTCAAAGTTAGCGGGACAGAAATGGCAACCGCTAGAGAATGTTCTGCACCCTCTTCAATGACAGTCCCAAAGAGACCTAGCCTCACTCCCTTATTCCTGTCCCTCATCTGAATACTGTAGTAATATGTGCTAGGAAGCACTAATCTCCCCCAAACATATATGAATACAACAAAACATACATTTCATGTTTTGGGTGAGTGGGAAGGGAAAGAGGAATTTTAAATTCAATGGGTTTGCAATTTTAAAAATGAATAGGACTAAAGGTTAAAGAGTTCATTCCACCTGAATAATTATAAAATCTGACAAGGAAAATGCTTAGAAAGACAGAGCACAATTTTAGTATTCATCACAATAAAGAAAAAAGTTTTATCTTTATGCACAAATAATTTATATTCCTCAATATGTCAGTTAAATATGTTCTATATGTCAAGATTATGTTGAGTGTGCTCATAAGTGTTTCACTTTAAGAACATGTAAGGCTTTGGGTATAAAAAATAACGTAGATATTTTTAACTATATTAAAGATATATTCTGCCTCTCCCCTCCTAGTGCTGCCTCTTCTCACTATTTCCATTTATTCATTCTCTACCCATAAAATCTAACTTCTATCTCAATATGTCACCAAAATAGCTTTTACTAAATTCAACAATTACCTTGATATTACATTATTTGTTCTCATCTAACTTGACCTCTCTTCAACATTTTCTGTTGAAAAAATGTTGACCATTCTCTTTCCTTGACTTGGGAAGCTTCTTTGTTTCTCATGTACCTGCTGACCTTTCCAGCTACTTTTTTTTTTTGTATGCTTTGCATGTTCATTATTTTCTAGGCCATGGCATTATTTAGTTCTAGAAGATTTGTCCTGAGGCCCAACTAACAGTATTTTCAATAGCCAAATTTTATACTAGACACTTTCTAAATATAATTTTATCTATGTGGGCCTGATGTGATCTCCAATAGGTTTTTGGGTTTTTTTCCTACCTGCCCCTCCTAGTCTCCCTCCTCCTTCTCCTTCACCTTCTTGTTTACCTTCTCATTCTTATCCTCTTCCTTCCTCACAGACTTTCAAAAATGTTCAGAATGCTTTTGTGAATGTTCATTTATGCTATTATAATAATGCTGAAGAACTAAAAAAAAATTAATGTCTGATCGTGCATGAGAAATATAATTTCAACAATCTTTTGGAGAAAATATGAACTGTATTGGGTATGGTTGGAGGCAATTTGTGGGATGATACACGTAGAGGACACACCATGTGAAAATCTTTGTGCTGTTAATGTATATTAGCTGCTCCAGCTGTCTGTACCTGTATGTACCACATCTGGTAGCTTGGCAACCATTGCAGATGAAACTCTCTTGTCAGAAGAAAAAAATGATGATACAGATTAGGACTTGGAAAAAGGATAAGGAAGCCAAGGACCATTGGTAAATTCAGGACATGTATGTAATAAGGACTTGTGATTATTTTAAATGCTCCTTTGGGACTATGAAAATGTGGCCATTTTTCCAACTGCTGTTATTTAAAAAAAAAAATCTTAAGAATCAAAGTTCTCTTTTTCTCACTATTAAGAGTATTTGACACATGCCACTATTGATTTCAGAAATAATTAATACTGGATGCTCAGGGAAGTGAAAAGTAAATCATTTACATATTTTTGTGCCCTGGATTTTAGCTGTAGCATTATGACATTAACTAAAATATCCTATAAATTAATCTTGTCCTTACACTTTTTCAGTTATTGCCATTCAAAAACCAATGTAACCCCAACGGGGAAATGAGCTTTAATCATTTTTTTCTAGTTATGCTATATATTGCTGTGTTTCCCTGAAAGTAAGACCTAACAAGAAAATAAGCCCTTGCGTGATTTTTCAGCATGACATCCCCTGATCATAAACCCTAATGCATCTTTTGGAGCAAAAATTAATGTAAGACCCAGTCTTATTTTGAGGGAAACAAGGTAATATTTTTATTTTCCTGAAAATAAATATTTCAGGTGTTGGAATAGTCAAGAGTAGAAAACATAATTTCATTTGTGATGGGTCACTGTAACATTGTGTAACAAATTGATTGCAATTTTCCAGTATTTTTTTCCCCCAAATCAATACATGACTTTTATTGCATCTTTAAAATATCACAAGTAAGTCTGAGGAATCACTTGACATCTTGGTGTTTCTGTAGCTGGACAACATAGATCTTATTCATCAGCCTGCTGAACTGTTCCTTTTTCAGAAACATAGATGCCATCCAAAAAATTTCTAGTTACCCTTATTTTTAGCTGTTGTGGCTTGTTGAATCTCAGCATCTGAATTTGATACAAGTTCAATATCATTTCCTTCAAGAATTAACTCATCTTTCTGGGCTTGACAACACGTAGCACCTGACCTCATCTGCACCCTGCAGATGTATTTTTCACCCAAGAAATTTTGGATTTCAACAAGAGAACCATTCTCCAGAATAATGATCTGATGGGGAAGTGAGCGCACACAGACTTCATCTTGTAATCGATGCACAATATAACACTCTTGATCATGTTCTGTCCATGACCACAGATAGTGAGAACAGTAGACAATTCCTTTCAATTTCCTCACCATTTGTCAACCCGGAGTTTCCTTTTCTTTCCAAGGAGACTGAGTTCTACATGGATGTGATTGAAGTCCCTCTGCAGGGTACCTCTGGGACCCTTCACAGTATCTGTGCATGCCTTCAAAGTACATCCACATTTTCTGGAATGTCCACAATCTGATTGCTGAGAATAGTCTTTTCATCCTCACAGTAGATGCAGCAAAGAGACAAAATTTTCCAATAAATTTTCAACTATGGCTCACTTGTGGTTTATGAGATACAGTGAACTTTGTAAGAATATTCATGGCTAAAATATTAAAACCCATGACAGAAGCAAATAGTATGATTACTGTTATGCATAAACATAATATTGGGATTTTCAGGGTTTTGTGGTCCTGCAATTAATATCTATTTATACAATGGATTACTAATATGAATGTCAGAAGACAACAGATAGGCTTATATTTTCTATTCAGAATTGTATCTGTAAACATTAGAATGTTCAAAGCAATCTTTAATAGCAGTATGAACAGTAAATATATAAGTTTACTTAATAGGATTTATTTTAGTCTCCAAATTGGGCTTTCAAGCAGACTAATTAAAATAGAATAGCTAAACATGATATATTTTTTCCTCTCTGGTGATTCACTTATTTTACTTTCTCCATGTGAAAATCTCATTTGCCATAATATACATTAGGAATATCACATATTTTTCTATGATGCTAAATACAAAGAGACCGATAGGGTAAAATTGCACTATTATTGTATCCACAATTCAGAATGTTTCAAGTTTGGAGCTCTTGATGGATTTGCTGTCTGTGTTCTGATAAAATGGTGTTCAGGGTGTCCAGGTTTTAATGTCCTATTAAAGGCACTATTAAATTGGTGTCCTCGCACTTATTAACTTATCCCAAGGGTCATATTAGAGTCATGATCTTATTTAATGTTTCTGGTAGTGTGATACTTCTCCTACATTTATTAACAAAATGGAAGATTTGTTAGGTTGTAATGAAATGTGTTCACCCTTCAAGCAAACAAGCCTCTTGGAGCTCAAGGACTTTCATGTAAAAATTTATGTTTGTACTGCAAATTTCCTTTTTTCTAACATGACTTGTGGATCAGATTCTAAAACAAAGGATAGCCAGAAGTTAAAAAGAAAATATTTCGACAACTATCAGACAGAATAGGATCACCTTTTAAAGTCCAGAACTAAGAACAATAAAAATACTATCTTCTGTTTTGAATAGACTTATTTTGAATAGGACTTTTTTTCGCGGTGTGGGGGTGGGGGTGGGAGTAGTTAAGGGATGTGTTTTACTAATTGTGCAAAAAAACCTGATTATGAACAAATATAAGAAAATTAAGAAAAGATGAATTAAAGAGAGCCATATAAAGATTTTTATATTTAAAAAAGGGCAAACTGACTAGTGAAAAAAAATTATAAGGGAGTTGTTTAAAACATGCTCTCAAAATGATAGGCAGTAGATTCTTAAGGAGATTAAAAAGAGAGAAAAAAGAAAAACAGGATTTAGTGTTGAATTGAGACTTCTGTACAGCATGGTCATTTTTATGTGTTAGCACACATCGTTTGTAATGGAGATTCCAGACAAAAGTCTTAAAAATGTTTTAAAAACCTTTCTTGCTTCTTAAAACATGTAACCAAAAGTATGAGTAAAATCAGTGTTTCTTATTTAAGGGCTGACAGTACACATGATAGTGTGCAAACCATTTATTTTCTTACAGATTTATGTGTTTTTTTTTAATCAGACATTATTCACAGTGGTAATAAAGGCTTGCAGTCTGTGACATGGTTTGTCTTCATGAAAATTTCTGTTTTGTTTTGCCTAGTGTGTGTGTGTGTGTGTGTGTGTGTGGTAGTGGTTATATCTGATACCAGTCAAAAAAGAGAGAAAGCAATAAAACTTTCATGAGTTCATTAAAGTTTTACAGGCACTGCAGTTCCTGGAAAACTAGTTGTTGCTGTAATCCCCGGCAGTAGTTCTGGTTGGGCGGCATCTTATTCATTATAGGGTGAGGGTTTTGGGATGAGGATTGAAAAGGTACAAAAGAGATGCCACAGCCAAATACTGACATATTGTTTTGACTATGTTCCAGATTCTCGTAGCTTTCTGTGCTGCCATGTGTAACTGACGGACACTGTCCGTAGAGAAAATAGTGTTGTGGGAATTTAAGCCATGACAGTTCATAAGGGGTCATTCAATGGTAAATGCTTCATTTTTGTAAAGTAATGTCAATGCATCGGAACTCTTGATTGACAATTATCTCAGTGACTATCACAGGAGCCAAGAGGTATTATAAACCCCTCCAGGAGACTCAGCTTCCCCAAAAGTAAATATAAACCTGAAAGCAACAAAGGAACAAGACAAATAAGTGCAAACTCATAGACACAGACAGTAGGTTAGTGGTTATCAGAGGGGAGGCGGTAAGATGAGGATAAAGAGATCAAATATATGGAGATGGAAGGAGAACTGACTATGGGTGGTGAACACACAATGTGATATGTAGATTATATACTACAGAATTGTATACCTGAACCCTGTGACTTTACTAACATTGTTACCCCAATAACTTTAAAAAAAAGAAAAGAAGCATGCTGACCTGGTTTTTTACTGTACCCTATCCTTGATACTTTTTACTCTCCTCTTCTTAATTGTTTTTATTTTCTCCACAATACTGACAGAATCAAAGTGTTCGTAAAAGTGTGCTAGATGGTAGTGCTCACCCAACTCAGTTAATGCAATCAATTAGCTCTCCATCAACCTTTTGAAGGGAGTTCCAGTAGTTTCCATAGTTAACAAAATTTTATATTTCTACTGTAATTAAGAGGAGGCCATATGTGGCAGATTGCATCTCCTAAATGTGTGTACATATGTGTATATCTGCCTACATCTACATGGGCATACACACAAACATACATATACACATATATAACTTGTCCCATGTGTTCTTCTAACTTGGTAAGAGTTAACAGTACACGTTGCCACCCCCCACCTTCCCATAAAGAGGTGAGCTCTATTTTTCTTGAATACAGTAGCACTTATGACTATTCGTCTGCCCCAAATTATAAATCTTATGAAAACTTATCCTCTAGATGACTTTCAATGTGAAACTTTAGGATACAACAGCTTATAGCTAAAAGCTACTGGCAACTAATTCTTGAAAAGAGAGCATATGATGACTTGGTGTATGGTTTATCTCCCTTAGCATGATCTCAAGGTTTGCTATTACAATTGTTAGGCACATATTTGTCAGGAAGAGTGGAAATCAATGGGAATTATTAAAGGTCTCAATGGGATTCCTGTGTTTGAAGCAATCAAAGCCAAAATATATGCTTCTAGTATGTAATCTTGGACAGGTTAATGTCTCTAAAAATATACCACTCATTTCTTTTCGACATTTGCTACTGAATTCCATTAAAGCAATTACTTAAATTTCATCTATCCTCATTTTGGGTAGAGTAGTTTAGCAATGCATTTAAATTTAGTTATTTTAAACTTATGTAACCACTGTCACCCCAATAAATTGTAATTTAAAAATAGTTTTTTAAAAATTTAAAACTCAATTGTACTGCATCAATTATCTATGTCTCTTAAATTATCTGCAGATTCTTTACTTTCAAAAATCATCTTTTTTTTTTTTTAATAAAAATCTTTGCTGTGTAATTGCCATTGTGAGCTCTAAACAAACAAAGCTAGTTGTTGTATATTAGGGTACTAACGTATACTCAGGCCTTTGTGAAAATAAATGACTGAGCACTATAAAGCACTAAAAAAAGCCACACATGGTGAGGAATGTGATTCATCCCATTATATCCTATGCACGACTCAGTGTGTTCACTGAGGCAGAGAATGTACTAAAAGTTTATTTGAATAGAATAAACTGTTTTTCTATTACAGTATTAAAGATGTTATAGGTCAATAACATACTACTTCTCAGGGCTTCAGAATCAAATTCTAAAATCTCTTATTGGAAGCATAACCTATTCTAAACAAGAGAAGCCTGAACACATAAATTTAGATTATAGTAAGTTATTTTATATTTCCTCCAGTTGCATTCAATGACAATGATGACCTGTTAGTATTCGAAATTCTGATACCAGAATCTTAGACAATATGCATAATTTATAAATCAGTAAAATCAATGCTTTAAAAAAAATCTCTCCTTAAAGAAAAAAAAACGTTATTGTGGGTGAGAATACAATGTAGTGTACGAGGCATTTGTAGGCATGTAAGTGTGTGTATGTATGTTTTCAAGGATATAAGCATGTATGTATGTGTGTATAAATAAAATACTCACGTGAGTAATAATAAGTTTTACTTTGATGTAAAATTAACGCATGATCTGAACATTCAAGCAAAGAATATAAATAAAACGGCTTGTTTACTATGCTCATTGAGTGTGCAATCTAAACAAGAATGTATGGTTCGATAATTTTCATAATATCAATATTTCATAATATTTTCATAATATTATCAAATATTGATATTCTGGCTGAATTGGCATAAGCTATCAGTTTTTCAGTCATTTGGTTTTATGAAAGCTATATATAACATTTTTTAAAATAAAATATTTCTCTAATATTAGTTATGAAAAGTTCAAGCCTCAGATTAATTGTTTGTCTGGGTATATAATTCATATTTGGAAACAAATTTTCCTTGTCTTTGAAGCCTTGTTCCATGGTCTTCTATCTTCTAACACTGCTGTTGAAAAGTAGATGCCTATCTCATTTCCTCTTCTTTATATGTGAACTATTTTTCTTTCTGTAAGATTTTAGGATTTTCTCCTTGTTCTTGTGTTCTGAAATTTCCTGACGATATGCCTTGGCATGGAAATATTTTATGAGTCATTATGCTGGACTCTTTCAATTTGGACGCTCATGTCTTTCAAGTGCTGGATATTTTACTGAATTATTTCTTTGATAATTTCTTCCCAAATCTTCTACCCATTTCTTTGTTTTCTGTTTTTCTAGAACTTCTTTAATTTGGATTGGGGAACTTTGATCTGTCCTAATTTTTCACATTGTCTGTACTATTTTCCCTGTCTTTGTATTTTTTCTATTGCCTAAGGGTCTTTAAAAACTTTTACCATTAACAGTATATAAGGATGCCTATATTCTCACTTCTCAACAAATGCATTATCCAGTTCTAATGTTTGCTTATATAATGACTGTAAAGTGTAATCTCCTTGTTATTTTAATGTGTATGTACCTGATTATTTATTTATGTGTTTGAAAACCCCTTCATATGGCTGTGTTTTTAATGTGTTCCATTGTAAATTGTCTATTCCTCTTTCCCTACACCGTTTTTCTTTTGGGATCCCTTTTTGTTGTTGCTGTTCATGGATTTCAGGAGTTTCCTTTATATTTAGATAAGAGTCTCTTGTTGATTTTGACATTGTACATAACCTAATCTTTTCTTTATGGATTAACGCACCCATAATGCCCTTCATTAAAAAAAGAATTTATATAATTAAATTCATTAATAATAAAATTAATTTATATAAATTAAATTTATTTTTGCCATTTTAAGGGCTTTTGAATGTTTACTCAAGAATTTGAGTATGTATTAAAGATGTTCTCCTAAATAATTGACTATTGTAGTTTGCTGATCACTATGTCCAAGGATGTTTTCCTATTTTTCTGACTATTAGTTTTACAGACTTTACTTTGCTACTTGGAGTTCCCCTTTGTATTTTTTTTAGGTAACAGTCTGGCTCTATTTTTCTTGATATGATGAGGCAAGTTTTCCAACAAAACCTGCCAAAACAATATACTGTTTCTTTATTGATTTGTGATAGCATCATCACATACATTTTATGCTCATATGAGCATAGATAGATTTTTTTAATTCTTGTTTTGCCATTGTTTTTTTTTCTTGAGCCAACACAACATTACATTTGTAATTTTGACTTTGTAATATATTAATATTTCTTATAATAATCAACAGGAAAAAACATCCACTTGAGAAATCTTTTTTTTGACATTAAAGTTTTGGAAGCTATGTTTAGGAACATTTTATAGGAATAATCAATTATAGGATGATTTATTTTAAAAAATATTTAGGAAAGAGAATAAATTAAACTGAAATCACTTAAAAGTAATTTTCTATGACTGACTTGAACTCATAACTGCAGCACATAATTTGCTGATGTGTTTTCAGAATTAGTCTAATAGAATAGTAAATTCTTTGGCAAAATAAGAAAACTGTAGCCTATTTTATGGTTTTTGAATTAGTTATAGTTTTGGAAAAGAAGTGCATAGTTTTAATTATCTATAACATGCTTAATAAAAAAAAAGTAGAGAGAAGGGGAATTGATTAAATATAGAAGTTTATTCTGTTCACATTCTGTACCTTACTTTACCAAATATGATTTTTCCTACTTTCCATTATTTATAATGCTTTTTAACTTAAGGCTGTTTTTTTCATCCTCTAATAAACATGATTTATTTTCAATTATGGGCAATGCTGCAGTTGATACCACTATACCTGTGTGTATCTATGATTAGTTATATTTGTTTCTTTCTATTATTCTGTACAAAACTAATATTTAGTTTCATTCAACTTTATTATATGTTAATGTTCATGTTAATAATTTATATTTCTGTCATTTCCTTTCTTCCAGTTTGTTTTGAATTATTTAATGAACTTTTCTAGTTTCTTGAGTTAAAGTTCATTTATATTCAATTGTTTTTTTTTATTTTATGTTTTTAAGTCTATATATTTTCTATTGCATATCACTTTGGGTTTTGCCTACATATTTTGTAATTTTTTTGTTTATATTTTTACCAGATGATTATTTAGAAGTGTATTCTTACATTTACAATTTACAATTCTTAATGAATGATTAAATAAGATAAAGAAAGCTACACAGCACTTCGAAAAATTCCTAGTTACATAGTATATGCTCAATGAATGTACTTTATTTGATATTAATAATAATGTTCAAAAATTCTTCATTTCCAGATTTAATTATGTTATTCTGAACTTATATTACATATATAGCATTCCATACAGAGACAATGTCCTAAATTTTGAAACTCTCTTCCATCCTTGGCTTAACGTTTATACATAGCACTACCCTATTAATTCTGAATGCTCATTTTCTGCTTCACATATTGGCAATTAATACTCCTCCATTATAGTGTCTATCTTTAGAGTCCCTTTATGATCCTTGCATCATACTCTATATATCTTTATACCATTTTTATATATAAAGGTATAAACTGGCCAAAACTAATAAAGATGTTCCACAATTATTCCTTTTCTTCTGTCTTATTTTTTATAGTTCACCTTCCCCCACCAGCAAAAGCAAGATAATCAGCATTCTATGAAGATTTATGCTTATTTATCTTTTATTGATATTCTTCCTTCCATCTAAAATGCCTATCTTTATCACCCTTTCCTCAGTCTAAACCTCTTTACATTGCAGCCACCTTCCACATTCACCCTAAGCACTTTCATTTCTTGGAAATATTTTCCTGAGCATAGTGACTGTATCTCTATAATATTTGTTGTAACTGCTCATTTGCTAGCTTTACTTTCCTTGCTAGCTTTATATGATACATTCCTCACATCTCTCATACCATTTCAGTTAGTGGAAAGAAGAAAGTGTGTTGTGTTTGTCTAATTACACTTCTTTGTGGTCTAAAATGTAACACATCTCCATGTTGTATGGGAAATTGAGAATGAGCATATAAAAAAATGGAGTTATTTGTACTCACAGCTGTAATGGTCAGGTTGCCACAGTTAAGTTCTAGAACTAAAACAGAGTCTACATACAGATTCATTTAGAGTCCACACCAAAAGTTGTTCAGTTTCAGAAACCAGGTTTTATAGCCAAAATATGATGTGTCAGTAAGAATAGCTAGTGTCTGTGTAGACCACAAGAAGTGAACCTAAAGTCCTGAGGTTTCATGGCAGATGGGAATATCCAAAATATCCAAGTTCAGATATACCCAAATTGTGCAGATGGGGTGGATGACAGAGTTGGAGAAGAAAAACATCTGAATTTGGCTGGGGGGGAAATCTAAAGCAGAGGTGAGACATATCATGGGTATGTGCCTTGTCCCAGAAAGTAACAAGAGGAACAGAGGACATTGGCCTTTTCCAAACCTTTTAGTTCCATAAGATAGAGTTTGTTGTTGTTGTTTTGGATTTATTCAATTATTTATTTATTTATTTATTTATTTATTTATTTATTTATATATATATTTTAGGTTATTTGGCTGGGATTTGTAGTGTCTCACTGACCACACATTACGCTATGTTCATAGTGGTCCTAATGTTTTGCATGGATTGATCAGTATTATATATTCTTAGAGCAAGTGGCTATCCATGAGGCTATGGAGAGACAGCTTCATCCAGAGTACTACCTTGCAAAACACAGGCACACACATTCACATGTGCTCTCGCACACACAAACATACACACACATGCACACACACACACATACACACCTGCACATGGAGATGGCCAGCTTTATGGATACTTTTGCTCTCTAAGCTGGAGGAAAGGTTGGAATGAGAAGGAGTAGCGGCCCAAATTCAACAATACACTTTATATAGGGGTCATTAGCTGGGGCTCTCCAGAGCTCTAGCTATTCCTGTGACCTCCAGGAAATAATCCAATTCTGGATCTGTTCTTTCCAACTTTGTGGTTCGAGGTGAAATCAATATTTTATGCATTTATGTACCTGTATCAATTTAGAAGTCTGAAGAACGGCTGTGGACTCAACTACTTTCTGTTCCCATCCTGATTAATCATCCATTTCATCTGTGTAGTTGACTGAAAGAATTTGTCATGGGAAGTTTCTCTGGCTGAGCTGACAGAGGATTGCCAAGAGTCTTGATCCGGTCTGGGTCCATCGCTACCCAATGTCTATTTCTTTTGCTAAACTTCCAGGCTAACCACTCCCCATCCCACCTCCAAATCAATTTCAGAGACTAGAATTCCCACTTTTATTTTACTATAGTTTTCAGTGTCCTGTAGTTCTCTTAATTTCTATATCATATACCTCTGCCAAGACATTTTATATAATAAGCCCCTAATGTAGTTGATATTTTGTGATATTGAAGAGATATTCTGAGAAATTTGTAGTCCTCCCTGCATTTTTATGTGTTTATCTTAGCTCTTCGTCACACGTATTTTATTCCCATAATACAAAGCTTCTATGTAGCCTATAATCATTAGCTGACTTAACAATTGTGCCCCCTTAAGCACAAGGTCTCCTGTTGTTACTTATCCTTCAGGGAGATTTAAAGTTTTCAAGTCAGTAAGATTTGTTTGTTCGTTTGTTTGATAATTTCTGTAAATTCCAAACACATCATTTCTTTGAAAACATTCAAATGATAAGAAGATAGATACACTTGGGTAGGCTCACTAACAAGCCATAGCCACATTGGGGGAACATGTTTATGCTTGTGTGTTTATGAATGGGTATGTGAGTTTCATGAAGAGAATAGGTTCAGGGAGAGGATACAGGTATGTACACTGTGTCTATGATTGAAATGTGTATTTTCACCTTTGCCTGCTATGTCGTAATTGCTGTCAAATCTCCAAGGAACTTTATGTTTGTCAAACCAATTACCAAGGTTCAAGATTATGGAGTTGTATATTGTATCACCCAATAATCCATTTTCACATATTTTGGGAACACAGACAAAAGTTTTGGCTTGCTGTGAGAATGGGCTTCTTTCTGTAGGGTCCTCAATCTCTTGGAAAAGAGCATTGCCAGACATTGGGTGGCCCATTTAGTTGAAGGGGACAATTACAGTTACAACATAAAGTAGATTTTCAAAAGTAAAGAAATAAACCAAAACTAAATCCAAGTTAAATATATATGCTCTCAGTTGATGAGCTAAGCAATTTAGTACAGAGACTAGGCTGCAAAATTTTAACAACAGTCTAATTGCTATAAGGTAAGGGGTGTACAGTTGGGTGCAGGACTGTGACCCTGAGGTCAAATTGGCCCTGGGCTAAAGTTCGACATAAGACAGGAGAATAGCAGTGGGACCTGATATAATTCTGAACTCATAGAATGATCTGGTTACTGCTAGCATGGCTTGATGTGGGAAGCCCCACGGGGATAAAAGATACTATGGGAGTGTGACGTCCTCTGTACTTATCTCTGTACTGCCTTGTGTAGCTTGTTCATAGAGGCTGAATCACAAGCACAGAAGAAAAATAACCTATAACATCTAAGGCAGCTGACTTTGGTAATGTTGGTAACTGCTCTACTTTGGATTTCTTAAATCCATACCTAAGTTTGAGAAAAATCATCCTGCAATAAATGTGTCGTCCACAGGAACTGGTCATGTGTATATGCCTGAAGAACACCAGTGAGAAGTGAATTTCTGCTGCATTATGACTGATATCTTCTAAATAATAGTTCACCTAAACAACATTTATTCAATGTACTATAATAGGAATTTTAATTTTTAGCTGTGATCTACTTATTCGCCAAAATGCTTTCTTTTAGTACAAGAAAGATTTTTAGTACAAGAAATTTTCATATTCCATTGGGTTATAGTTTGTAAGAGGAATTTTCTTCACTTCAAGCATTTTGTAAAACAAAAACAACAAAATATAAACATTTTTTAGAGTGTGCACTCAAAATTTTCTTAGCATTTGTCCTTGAAAGTGGATTCTCCATTTCACAACTTCTTTTCTTTTTCATTCTGATTTCTTCTTTCCCTTGTGATGAAGCTTACCAGTGTGTATTCCTGGAGCCCTATGGCATGCAGTCTCTGAGATTTATCTCAGTTATAGAGAGTGTAAATTACCTTCTTTTCTTCAATCTCAGTATCACTGGGCTGTGTTTGCCAGCATTAGGGCTTAGTGTTGCAATCACACTGCACTTGCATTTAGTTGACAATTTCACAGCACTTTTGTCACACCTGGGTGCCAATCAAGATTCAGTTCCACCTCCCCTTTATCCTGTATCTGTATCTTCTGTGTAGTTATTAAATGCTGTTTTTTTCCTGCTGAGTAACTAAAGATAGACTGACTGTGTCTTCTGGAGAAATTTCTGAAATATTTAGTTTTGTTTTTGTTTTGTTTTGTTTTTTGTTTTTTTAAAGATGCCATTGACTATGTCAGAGTGATTCTTTCAACTTGGAACATTCAGACTTTGGAATACACAATTCATAATTGTGTTTAGGGAATCAAGCAATTTTTTACTTTAATATAGCTCCTGAAAGAAATGTGATCTTCCTCAAGAAAAATCCGTGGCTTATTGCCAGATATATAAAGCTAAATTGAAATACAGAGGAGAACTGGGTACCTGGAGATTTTAAAATATTAAGTTGAAAATGTGGTTGACATGGGAAATGCCTCCCCCTTTTGCGGCTGTTTGGTGAGCATCTTTTATTAATGTAACCAAGTCAGAACAAGCTTGATGTAACGATGTCGGATTTTTTTTTTTTTTTTTTTTACTGATTTCTAACTCTTATTTATTTCACCCCGAAGACATTTGAATATTTGATTCTTGTAATTCAAAGGTAGTAAATGTGGAATTTTTCAAACTTCTTATGGTGTTTAAATGAAAATTAGCAGCACTGAAGGTCTTTGAGGTTTTTCATAATCTTTTGACCATTTTTACTTTGCCTTACTTTTGTGATATTTTTCATTGTTGAGAACTTAATAGTAGTTTGGCACAGATGATTTAAGACAGAAACACTTAGATTTCTATGATTCAGTAACTGAGTGAGTATCAGTGACTTAGGGCAAGTCAGCTGGGCTCCTAAAACCTGTTGTCTTTTGTCTAAAAAATGGACATAGTACTTCCTCTTCCAAATTTCAAAGAATTAAAATAAAATATATGCTGAATTCATACACACACGTGCACACACACACACACATGCATACATATACACTAATTTTATATAACTTATTACTAAGTTCAAACTGAAAGCCAACTACATCATATAGTACTTATCTGAAGAAACAGTAATTTTTTTCCAAATACTTGAGGAAATCTGCTATATTAAATAATTGAGGGTTAGTGTTTCTCAATTTGCAATGGGAAATTTTCCTACAGTGTTCTCATTTTTAGTTTTGTGTTTTCATTATTTTCACTTTATGCTCTCATTTTGTGCATTTCAGTTTGAAACCTAACCACTGAATAAGACACTGGTGTATGATGCTAGAACGTAAACTATATTGAATAATAGAATGTTTTATGTTAATAGGAAACTGGTATAAGTGAATATGGGGAGGAGAGAGAATATGGGAATGCAGAAGGAGTAACTAACTGACATTACCAACTCTAGTAAAGAGAGGAATCTTAAGGTAGGTAACGTGGGCAAATGCCTTGAAGGATATGTTAGGCTTATAGTAGAGATAGGAAAAGAAAGGCATTGTGGTCAGAAAGAATGCTCATTGAAATATATGCTGGTCTAAAAAAGTAGATGTTATTTGGTGACTGTTAAATGATTTGGTGTGGCTGAAGTCTACCCACATAAAGGAATGGAAAAAGTAAAACTTGGAATTTGGGGCAAAATGATGATTAACATTTTTTATGTCGGACTAAGGAATTTCAAATTTATACTGTGGGGAAAGAATTGCATACCCTAAGGAGTACTAAGAAACATGAATGTGGGGAATTTTTCTTCATGTAAAGAGACAAAAATATTAAGAATTAGGAGTCTTAGAAATTGCATATGCTAAAGTGAGAAATGAATACGGATTAAACTAAGGCAGGGGCTATGAAATGAGAGAAGGAGGTGGTTGCAAAAAAGACACATTTTTTTTCTAAAGAAAATATACCCATAGGTCATGAGTGGGGAGTTCAGAAATACTTGGTGTAATGAGAGATGTTATTAATAGGAGAAAATGGAATCAGAAAAAGAGAGATGAGACACTCAAAAAGAGATTGTTGAGGTATGCAGGGAGCATGAAAGAAGATAAAGTCAAGATTGTCTTTGATAAAGGAAACACCATGGTAACACAGAAAGATTTGAGAGAAAAAGAGCTCTTGCTGCACGTATTCCAATGAAAACTTTGGCTTCTGTCTTAATCCTCCCCAAACCTACATGTGGGAAATTTGAACAAGAAAGCAGGAGTGCTGATAAATCTAAAAGCTGAATAACAATTATATGGTGGGAAGCAGCTATAGTGACTGGCTTCTCAATGCCTTTCATTCATTAAACTCACTGCATAATACAAAAGTTATGAAGATAAAATTGTATATAATTAATTAGCAAAATATTTATGAGTTAAGTGAAGTTAAATCTAATTGTAGAAAGGCAGAGAGCTCACCTATGTTTTTTATTTTTAAACTCAGTACTGTTACTTACTTTGATCTTAATGAGGAAATAATTAGTAAATTTCATATCAGAGAATACGGGTTAGATCCTTCTGTCTCTGTATAAAAATCTGTCATGGACCCTTGAAAGTGTTGTGTATTAGCATAAAAAACTTTCTACCCAGGTAATACCAGAGAGAAGAAAGAAAGAGTAGGTACTGCTTTACTCTGTATTCTGGAGGTACGCAAATATTTCTAAATTGGGATGTACAAGCTATTTCAACATTTCTACTAACACTTCTGTCTCTTTCATTAGTTATTTGTGAGTGTATTACACTGTGAATGTTGAGTTTCAATATAGTGAATTAGATTTCCATGCAGCACTCACTATGCAAACCCATGATTTGAAAGACTAATACTGATAAGTAGTTGACAAGCAGACTAGAGAATAGTCCGATGATGGACAATACCAAATTTTAGCAACAATGTATAACATTTAAACTTTCCTGTGTTGCTGGTGGGAATGTGAAATGGTACATTTTGGAAAACTATTCAACAACGTCTTATACAATTAATTATATATCTATCTTATGGCACAATAATTTCACAACTATGTATTTACACAAGAGAAATGAAAACATATGTCCACAAAAATCAGCACAAACATTTTCATGAAAATTTTACTTACAATAGCTCAAAATTAACAAACCAAATATCCATCAGTAGGAGAATGGATAAATTAATATTATTCAGCAATAAAAAAGAATGAGCCACTGATATGTATAAAAACAAGAGTCAATTTCAAAAACTTTAAGAAAATGAAGCTAGATTAAACTTATTACATTGCATTTTATGCTTCTTATATAAAGTTTTTCTTTTTTAAACAAAACTAATCTTTAAGGTTAAAATCAGAACAGTAATTTTTTGGAGGGGCAAGAAAGGGACATAAAGAATGTTTCTGGGGATTTCAGAATGCCTATGTATTGTTTAAGGATTTAATTACTTGGTTGTATAATTTTTCAACATTTATTGAATTGTATGCTTAAGTTCTTTGCATTTTACCACATAGAAATTTTACCTAAAAAAAAAACCTCTAAACAAACAAGAAAATGATATGGTACCAGTTTCCAAGACAAGAGTCAAAATAAATTTAAAAGTATAAAAAACATAAATAGACATTTATAAATACTTCATCATATTATATATTCCTAGTATTAAACCTCTTTAAATTTTTATGCAGATGTAATTGGTAAATAAGAAGATAATTAACATTTATAGAGTAATTAGTAGGTCCTCAGGCCTTGTAATAGTGAAATAAAATGTACATCAATTTCTACATATAAAAGTCAGACCTTGAATGTTACTCAAGATGAAGTATGAACAAGGATAGCTGTTCCAAAGAAAAGGATAGCCTGAAGAAAACTTACTGATGAGTAGAAGAGTCAAGTTCAGAGGGATATCAAGAAGGAAAGCAGGCCTGGAATGAAACAGATAGAAGAAGAAGCATCTGGTATCCTTATGGAGAACACATGATCATATCTGTCAGCTCATTTGTCAAGCGAGACTTCTACATAAAAATGATGATATATGATTAGAGTATGGGGAGCAGAAATCTCAGAATATGGGAAGGTAAAGTTTGGGGCAAAATTAGGCAGTTTTTTATAGCAATCTAACCACTGTACCCCACTACCTCATCAGCTAGGTGGTGCCCCTTGCACTGTTCCTAATCACCTAGGTCTTCGCTTTGTCATCCTTCTTCTTATTCCATCTTCAAAGCTCCTTATCTATCTAGAAGTGTGAAATGCAAAGATGCCTCAATAAGTAACATTAAAAAAAAAGGGCTGTGGATCAGATGGCTAGTAGGTATTATTTTTACTATCAATTACAGTAAACCAGTAACCTGTTACCTGGAATGCATTGTTAAGAAGAGATCTGAAGTCTTATCTAGACTCAAGGAGAATGACTATCATGATGGGTTAGAAATGATCCATTAGCAATATCTACAAAGAGTACACAGATAGCATAGACAGGATCAGAGAATAGAGAATGCCTCAGGTTAAAGGTGTGCATTTTAAACAGTAGTTTCCTAGAGCAGTGCCTTTTGCTAATGGCCTTAGCACAGCTTCTGATAATGAGAAATACTATTTACTAGAGGGACTTTTCAGCATCCAATAGCATTCTGCAAATCACTCTACTGTCTATAATAATTTTAATCAAATGGTTGGCCTTAATCTATGAGTTGATTATGAAATCAATCTAGTAAGGTACAAGTACCATTTAAAAAAATAGAATATCACAACATAGAATGAACAGCAACACATTAAATTTCCAAGTATACATGAATATATACATACATATATGTGTATATATATATATTATTTTATATGAAATTATAAAATGTATTTACTATTACTAAGGAAGTGTCTAGAATGTTTAAAATCTGCTTATTTCTGGGTTCATTCCTAGTTCAGTATGTTTTAGGAATAATAATATATTTTTTTATTATTTGAAGTGTCAATGACATAAAGTTTGTCACTGCAGATGTTCAGAGAGCTAAAGTGCAGATGATATTAGTAATGAGACTTATCGATTTTAGGAGAAATAGATAACAAATGCTATATCATCCTTTAAGTGTTACATAATTATCAAAGATTATGCTAGGTCTTTCTGTGTTCTGAGTTTGGGATTATTAATAGACTTGTATCTGTAATACAGTTTACACTTTTGCATGATCAAGGGCAGAAGTGAGGCATTGGCCATACTTAGCAAAGGGAACTCCTGGAGTGTGTTCCAGAGAGAGTTCCAAGCTGTCAATCGGGGAAGTGGCTCACCCGACTTAAAACCTGAGCATCACTTTAACGCAGGGATGCTGGCCTCCTATGTTTCAAAGTGATACATCCGCTCTTGAAAGATTACCTGAGCTGAATGCCTCACTCCAAAGCACATAGCTTCGGGGCCTTTCTAGTAAACATCCAGCCCATAGGTTAGATGCTGACCGTGGCATGTTCTCAGACCTCTAGGGTGGGGGGGGGGGTCTCTGGAGAAAACTTCACACTGAGCCGTCATCAAGTAAAGGAAGCCCCTGGGAGCCATAACATGCTCACGTTAAGATCTAATGCCTTGTGGGCACATCTTGATATTGCTATTTCTTGGCTGAAAAGCAAACCACAGCTCTTCCCCAGAGACTTCACTCAGCAACTGTTTCCACGTATAATAAAACCTCTTACAGCTGTGCTTGGGACATAGAGGGAAGCTGTGATTCTGCTCTAGAATTTCCACCTTAGAATAAAAATAATAGAATTTCCAACCTGTGAAACACCCTTACTCCAGCTCAATCTGCTCCACACCAAGCATCATTTTACTATTTCCCAAACAGAGCGTTTAAAGCATACAGAGGTTAAATGCCTACCTTGAGGAAATGCTGGTGATTATATTGTAAAACTCCTTGAAGAATGATTTTGATCCACGTATGGCACTTTACAGGGGGGTGATTTTTAGCTGGTAGGAATCAGAGAATTCTGCCAGTGGATTGTTTGTTCTGTGAGGGAGCAACCTGAGAAGACTAATGTAATGACAGTGTCACTTGTAGAAACTGTGGGTTATTAGAAGGTTAAATTTTATCATTTCAATGAATATGGACGTTGTGCTTTGTACACATAGTAGGGGGTTCATATATTTTTGCTGAATGAAATTTTTAAAAATGAAATTAAAAAAAAGAAAGGTATCTTCCCTTATACACCAGCATAATCACCTCCCAGAATGCATGCTGGAATTTGTTTCCCAGAGACGGTGATGGGCTTGCTTTGATATACAGGTTTTCCCTGCTATCAGAAAGTAGAGTATTCCTGCAAAACCTTCCATAAGCCAAAAATGACATAAAGTGAAGATCCAATTACCATTAATTTATATAGAAATTTGAGCATTCCGAGGCTCAAAAGATAACCTACTAAATCACACCAAAGAACACATAAAACCTAAAACAACACGTTATTTTATAATAATACCTTAAGGCACATCTCGCTAATGGAAACACAAAATAAATCGAGATAAAGCACAGATGCTCATGGACACAGGTCAAAGCTCTGGTGGCTTGATGCTGAGATGCTGAGTATAGTTCCCGGGGAGGAGCTTGGCAGGGCCACTCTCCTGGCTTGGGGTGCGTGCTGCCTCCATTATGGCTGCTGCAAAACAAATGCCGAAAGCTATTTATGCTTTTTGTCTTTTTTTATTGTAAAAGTGCAAATCCTCTTTGCATTTCTTTCAGTTAGCAAAAGTAAGAACTAATTAGGTCTTTCATAAAAGTGAGATGGCATAAAGTGAGCTTTCAGCAAGTAGGGAACCCCTGTCAATGCTCAATGTTACCTAGTTTTCTTGTGCTTTGGGAATGGGCACAGTAGGATCCAGTCACTGGCTGTGATGTCAGTCAGGCAAAGGGGCAGTTGTGTGAAGCCATGACTGCAGCCTTTTAGCAGTACACATACAGGAAAGAAAGAAATGTTTGATACAAAGCCTCAGATTTCCTTTTTCAGCTGTCTCATATGAATATATAAGTTATGACGTGTATAGCCCAAACTGAATGAAACGGAAAGTATTGTATGTGGCTGGCTGGCCTCGAACATGGGCTTCTTAGTGGGCGCAGATTTGTGAAAGGGCTTGCAGTCTAATAAACTTGCAGTACAGTGATAAATCAGAACTGAGCCCACTATCGTGCTTTCTCCTTCCCTTCATTCACACACAGCTCTGGGGCTCTGGGATGCAGAGTGTATAGCCATAGCGGAATGTGGACTGATCTGCCCTTCCACAGTTGCTAGGGTAAGTCTGAGGCATCCCTAAAGAGAGGCAGAGCCTTCAGTACCCTCCTTAGCCTCCCAGCCCTCTTAAATCCTTTCTCATCTAGGTGTTTACTCTCTCCACACACAGGCTCTATCTTGTCCCAGATCCCAGACCAATTCTGAGCGATGGCAGGAAGCACTTAAGTAGTTTAATATTGAGGACATTTCAGTACCCCTCATGACTACTACTGGGTGTCTTTGGGGTGCTTTAAGTCATGTATTTCAACCCTCACCTGTACCTGATGGTCCCAATGAAAGCTTCTGGAATTCTACACCATTCTTCAAGTGGAACCTCACATTCTCATTTCCCTGATTCAGTGACTCTGTTCTGAGTCTCAGTCTCCAGCGGTTAAGCATCTTCAGCATGCTGACTCCAGACTAAAAAACACAAGACCAATAGAAGAAATCTGTGCAAACCGAAAGATAAAGCACCTTCTGGGTGGGCTGTGTCCTGTGCAAGTGGTGAGTGACTTGGTATAGAGACTGTGTAATATGCTGTTTAGTAAAGGTGCCGTATGCTCTGGGGATATGTAACCTTATGCCAGTCTAGATGGCTTGGAAAGCAAAGTAGGTTTTGAATTTCAGCCCCACTCATCCCTTAGCTAGGTGCCCATGTACATTGGACCACCAATACCAATACACAAATGGCTTAGACCCATTCTTTATATTCTTTTTCTGTAGGCTGTCTAGTTAAGAAATTACTTTAGAAACTCCCCTTACCTTTACTTGGATCTTAGCTTAATATAGAGGGGGCTACGATCTAGAGGCAGAAATTCTGGATGTCAAGTACTGCTAAAATATAGAATTCTAACATCATCTAGATTTAGCAAATAATCTACTCTTTAAAGCCTAATAGTCATTTATACCACATTTTCACATAGTCATTCTTATTAGAACCAAACTTAATGACTAGAGTAGTGTCTGGCATATAGGGGAAATATAATTTTAAAAAGATGTGTGTTAAACTAAAGAGCCATTGTCTCATCCCACTATTGATACCTTCCTGCTGACCAAGAACCAGATTCAAACTTCCCACATGGCCATATTTTGCTGCCAGGAAAATCACTCTACTTGGCCAACAAATCCTAAGATATAACAGTAAGGGTTAAAGAATGTATTAAAAAGTGACACTAAACTGAAAAATACCAATTTCAGGCCTAAATACATGAAAAGAAGTAATATAATATTTATTGAAGGGATTATTCTGTTGAACGGTTTTGGGTACAGTTGATAAATTATTTTATCAGAAAGAGTAAGGATGTTATAGACATCTATAGATACCACAGTACCCTATACAGAGGGTGTCAAAAATGTATACACATTTTAAGAAAGGAAAAAGCTGTATTAAAATTGTAATACTCAAATATACCAATAACAGAAGATGAATACAAGTCACGTTTGACTTCTGCAATTACAAGAGGTGCTCCAAGTGGTTACCATCAGCGTCCAGACACTTCTGATTACAGTGAACTACTGCGTGAGCAACATTGACCGAAGTGTCCACTTGTATCACTGCACATGCCATTTCAAATTCTTCCCTAAGTACCACCAGTGTAGCCAGTTTTCAACAATACACCACATCCTTTAAGGTCCCCAATAGGGGTGTTAGGTCAGAAGAATATTCTCGAGTTTTAAATACCACTTAAAAATGGCCTTGCTCTCCTCACATGACAACCTTACCTCTGGCAGTTTCTTTGGCTGTCCTGCCTGTTGCGTGGCGATACTAACATTCACTTGATTAAATCAACATCATCTTTTGTGGGGACATCCTACTATACATTGCTACCATAAGTCAATTCAACTTTGAAAAGTAATAGATGACATATCTTAAAATGTGTATACATTTTTTGGCACCCCTGGTATTTACTCATTAGATGGTTAATAAAAGTGAAGCTGATCCTGGGAAAATTTGCACTGATAGTGTGTAGCTTGACATCCATTTTTCCCTCGTACCTTTATACTTGTAACTTGCTTAGCGTCTTATACTCCATTGTAACTAAGTTGTTGTATCATCTTTCCCCCATGTTGCTTTTGTGGACATTTTTTTTTTCATTTTAATGCAGACAGTTTGTGCATTGTGTGAGGACAGTGTGGTGAGGTATATTATCTTTTCAAGCCTAATGGATTGTGCAACAAGGACAACCATTGAAAAGCATTAGTGGTCATTTTATGTAATAGGAAATTTCAACTGCTCAGACAACTTGGAAATGCTCCAGAAAGGAAATGAATGTATTTTTTGTTTTTTGTTTGTTTCCCCCCCAAAAAATGTGTCATTTTGTATTAGCAGAAGCTGGAACAATTTGGAGCTTGTTGCTTGTATATCTGGAATTAAATTTCTAATACTTTGAATGCTCATCCTTTACAGTGGTGCCATGTTCTCAGAAGGTTATCCAGAAATAACATTTTATGCCAAAATAAATACAAGTTGGGGGAAATTCATCACAGTCACTTTCCTTATTGAATAAAATGCATGATCATCCATTGCACAGATAACAAAGCAATTGAGAAAGAAAACATTTTTTTTTCTTGTTTAGCTCAAATGGAAGGTGATAAGCATGCTGTGTAGTCAAAGAAAACACTAAGATAAACTTGTGGATTTGTTGTTATTTGGGAAACAACAGACTCACATGCCAAGGTACCTTTCTGAAATGGACAATGTGGAAGTTGGATATGTAAAATGCCTAAAAAGTGGGCAGTGAAATTACGTTCCATAACACCATACATGATCATTTCCTCAATCACTTGTTTTCAGCCATTCCATTTAGGTGAAAATTGGTTATACTTATTTCCAAAGAAAGAGGGAGGATCTCATTAAAAAAAAAAAATCAAAAGTGGTATTACAATGCTAAAATAATTAAAGCAGAAGATAAAGTGAGTCTTGTCACCATGTACACTACATGAAATGAGTCTGTAAATCTATGGTTGCGGTAAGATGACAAATACAGTGACATTTGAGTGGGGTCTTAAAAACAGATGGGATCTGACAAGTAAAAATGAAGAAAACAGGTCAGGCAGTTGAAATAGTATACAGATAATGTGCAGAGGGGAGAAGGGGCTTTGAGAGTGTAGAGTTTAGTCATGCAGACAGGGCTTGCGAATTTCACTGCCTATAGGGAGCAGGCTGATGAAGAGGGTAGCGCTGGCGGAACCAGCGGAAGAGCACAGGCCCAAAGGGCAGCAGACATGAAACTCCTGCTGATGATTGCCATTTCAGAAGACGGGTCTAATTTATCGAAATAAGAGTCAGATAGGGATTTCTATGTGATATTTCCTGCTTTTACAGTCTTCTGTTTTGTTAGAAGGTGAGAGTTTAACTGCCAACTGCAGTTCAACATACAAGTCTAAGCTGTCCAGGACATGCCTGTTGCTATCTGCATATGGTGCGGTCCTACCACATGCAATGCACAGCACACCTCCCAGCCCTGCCCCACACCCAAACCCACTCAGCGGAGGGAGCTGCAGATGCACTTCCTCTTGCCTCCAAGTCCCCCACTAACAATTTCCAGCTCTTAGAACCTATATGGCATCCCTGTTTGCGAACATGTTGGTATCATTTGCACCCAAGGCTATTTTTTTTATGTTTTAAAATCGGCTTTATTGATGACATGCCATAAATATCAACAAGTGCAAATATACGATATGATGAGTTTTGATATGAATATATTCATGCAGTCATCACCTTTCAAAATGTTTCTCTCTAATACTTGAAATAATTTAAAAATAAATAAATATAGTGATGGTCCTGAGGAACGTACTGTGGGGTCTCAGTATAAGGCTCCTTTGGGAGGCATGATTCAATCTCTGACTGAATAAAGTAGCTGGAAAAAGGAGATGGATCATCCCTTGAAGACACACTCTTGAAAATAAAATAATGAACTTTGCTTGTTAATGTCTATCATGGGGTATCATGGGGATCAACTGCATATCAATAATTAAGGGGAAATTTCAACATTATTGCTAAAGAGTTATGTACACCTAAAAAATGAAAAAAATGAAAATAAATTACTTTGACTATAAAAATAATGCCATTTACTAGAACTGATTGATGTTCCTTATCATTTACACAAGATTATCTTTCAACACTGGAAATTATATACCATTGATGTGTTAGATGTTCTGTCATGAATTTTATTTTATTGTTACATTAAGGACATCCTTCAGTGCTAAAAAATGAGGTAATTGCTCATGTTGTGTGAACTTAAACAAATTTAGCATATTGTAAGGATTCATTGGGGCAAAGTAAAATTCCTGTGAATTAGTATTTTAATTTTTTTCCCATAGCCAATATAAAGACTCCTCTTCATGCATGTAAGGGTTATGTGAGATATCAATACAACCCAAATGCCCACATATATCACATTCGTTCAATGATTTAAAAAAAACATGTTTTACGTATTTATTAGGCACTTGATCTGTACCAGGCAGTGTAAATTAGACCATTTCTTCTCTACTGAGCTTTAAAACTCAGTGGATAAAATTGATTTTCATCAAATAATGCTATAAAAATATAGTTAAAGTGATAAGTGTAAATAAAAAAAAATAGGGGCTAGACAGTCTGTACTGGGGAATCCAAATAGACTGGGAATATTCTAAAAAGTCTTCTTGAGAACATATTATTTGAATTGAAATCTCAAGTTCAGGGCCCTGGAAGCACGATTAGGGGCCAGAGACGAGCCTTTTCAAGGGACTATGGTTTGGGATGATGTAAGTAAGGTATTTGGGGGAGATGGAAAGATGGTGAATGTAACTGAAGTGCGTGGGGTGGGGGCTAAACTAGAGATGACAAGGAAAGCAGAGGAACAGTCCTGAGGGAATTTATAAGCCAGGACATGGATTTTGTCCTTTGTCTAATCAGTAATGAGAAGTTTGAAGGACTTTAAGCAAAAGAGCAACATGATCAGATTTTGAAAACGTCATTCAGGCAGCATTGTGGAGAATAGCTCAAAAGAGGGCAAAAACGGAGATAGGAAACCCCTTCCAAAGCAATTTCAGAGACAGTGATTGATTGAGGTGATCATTTGATTATTCACACATTCAATAAATAGTTACCGAGGACTTAGCATGTCCTAAGCATAGTTCAGGGGCTAGAGAAAGACAGAGTAGTGGCAAAAATGACAAAAGCTCTGCTTTTCATTTTAGTTGAGAAGGAGCTAACATCCATATGTCAGGTATGTCAAGTGCTAAGAAGAAAAATAATAAGGGACAATGGGGCAGAGATAAGATAGGAGAAAACAGTCACAAAAATAAAAACCTACAAATTTACACAAGTGAGAATTAAAATGTCTGGGAGGGAAACCTACTCTGGACCAGTGTTGTACAATTAACTAGCCAATTTTAGGGATTTGTGTGTGTGTGTGTGTGTGTGTGTGTGTGTGTGTGTGTGTGTATGTATGTGTGTGTGTTATTAAGGAACTGAGTGAAATTTTATTACTCCCTTTTTCTGGTTAGGGTGATGCCATGATGTGACTGTAATTTGCAGCTCTGGTAACACCTTTGCATTAAACATTAGCTCTACATCTAGCCTACAGATTCACAATTAAAATTTAGTAAACATGGAGCATTTGAAATATTTGCTCTGCCATATTTGCTAAAGCATTTGTTAAATAAAATTAAAATCTATTATTCAAATTATGTTATAAATTTCAACATGGGACATGTAATTCTCCTTATTTTAACTAGTAGAGTTAATGAAAAATAAATTATGTCTACCTAAATTGGTATTTGAGAAATTGAAAGTAGAATAGTTAAACACCCACCCACAGTAGTGGCAGGTGTTCTAATATTTTGTAAAAGTTCTCTTTATGGAATGTTTACAGAAGTGAAAATGACATTAATTTTTGAATTACATTTTGTAACTAGTGCCAGTAGTACTTAATTTTCTACATATGACAGTCTAGAGCTTTCACAGTTAAGTGTTCCAGGTTACTTAGAAAAGATTTCGGATTAATGTTCCTCCTAAAACTAAACTGCTTATTTTGGTTCAAAAGTTTATTTCCTTAATTTTTCAAAAATTTTCATTAGGAACCACTTAGATTTACCACTTAAGAAAAAACAATTTGCCTATATATTACTTTTTAATGTATGCTAATTATCCTGTTAATTGGAATAAAGAT
The DNA here is from genome assembly GCF_964194185.1 of Rhinolophus hipposideros. NCBI lineage: Eukaryota > Metazoa > Chordata > Mammalia > Chiroptera > Rhinolophidae > Rhinolophus > Rhinolophus hipposideros. The sequence continues at coordinate 33,243,069 of NC_138050.1, read as the reverse complement.
ATTAAGACATTTTAATTTTCAATTTATATATTTGATAACTGAAGCACTGAGCAGATATGTATGAAGGCAATAAGAGTTGAATATTCATATACTATTAAACAGAATAAAATAAAGGAAGAGGTTGTCATTCAGCTGATGACCAAGGAAACTTTTTTTCCAATTTATCCCAAATGGTTGCATAAATGACTAGATTATGTAAAAAATTGCCAAATATTGTGTGCTGATGTTTACACAGCCATGATATCATAGTATAATTTTAACATTGAAATTCTCAGTTTTATATGACACGGTCAATCATTGCATCCAACTTCATGACCCAGATGTTCACATTTAATTTGGCTTTAGCTCAAAAAGAATGATTAAGCAACAATCCATTATAAATTTTGTTATCCCACAATCAACTGATCTTGTGTGTAGGTGATTCTAATAAAACAGTAATAGAATAGTATTAGAAGTAGTAGAATAGAATAGTAATTAAAGTATTAGAAGTATTAGAAATATTAGAATAGAACAGTAACAGAAGTAAATCATTTTTCTAAGGAAGTCTAGTCTCAAAAATTAAAAAAAAATACGGTAGAGATTTATAATAGATCATAATAATTAGGTTAAAAAAACTGTAGGAAACTTCTGATAATAATTGATACTTGCTCAGTAGGTAATACGGAGAAAAGAGTACTACCTCATCAATGTCCTAGCTCTTGGATCTGCTTACTTTGTACATATTATAATAATTTAGAAAAAGTTATATGAATGTTTGTTCACTTATATTATACAATTTCATGTGGCCTTATTCTCCAATGTATTTATGTTAGATGGATTGTTATTTGTCCCCCAAATATCATTGTCCCTTTCTTTTTTATGTATATAACATAAAAAACATGTAGGTAGATGTAGATCTTATGTCTGAATTCTGGCAAATGATAAAATGATAAAAAAACGTGTAGGTAGATGTAGATCTTATGTCTGAATTCTGGCAAATGATGTATAGACAGCAGTACTATGTCAAACTTTTCTGACATAGTTTTCTGAAAGCTACTTAAGTATTGACTCAAGGGAGAGGTTAAACATTCTGTTTTCTTTGTCTTTCTGTTTACTATCTGGAAAGCAGATTGATGGTTATGGTATCAGCAGCCATCTTTTGCCATGAGGTAATCTTGCAGATGAGAGCCACGTGCTAAAGATATGAATGGGAGATGGGGTGGGGATCAATAAAAGGTTTTGCTTCCATGAAAACTATTATTCAGCTTTGGACTTGATTCTTGATTGCTTTTGCGTAAGAGAATACTTTGTGTGTTTAAACCACTCTTATTTTGGATTTTCTATTGTTTATAGAACAACCTAATCCTAATATGATGTTGTAATAGTAATGTGGATATTAACATTTGATGCATGAAAGTGTTAGTATCACTAAAGTTGGCGTTTACATCATAAGAAAATGGCTTACATTTTTATTTATTCCCCAGTAAATCAAATGCATTTCAATTTCTGTGTGCTTATCAAATATTCTAAAACTAGGTGTAAAATAATTTTCAGTCTGATTTCAGTAAACTTATTATTTACTTTAATAAACATTTTTGGTGGTGTGTCTAGATAATGATTATGAATATAATATTTTACCCATAGTTCGAAGAAAAACTAGGATAGCCTATCACAGCACAAATTAATTGAACAAACCCACAAAAGAGAAGCAAATGAATTCGTTATCTTCCAAATCCTTTATCTAATTCTGTGAGCTTGAGCAATTCACTCAAGATCTCTGGGCTTTCACTTTCTAAATGATAAAATAGGTGAATTAGTAATTTCACTTTTAGCTTTAAAATTATCAACAAATAATATAATGAGAAACTTTCTATCATATAATCATCACATTTAGAAGAAAAGTTAAAGATTATCTACTAATAAGATCCAGTCTTTTAACTGATTTAACTTTTGTTTAATTTTGCAAAGATGTACACCTACAGCTTTTACTGTAGGCAGATGTTTATGTTATTCTAAACAAGGAGGATTTGGGAAAATATAGAAATTACAAGTTTGTAGGCTGGTGGGGAAAATATGAATATGAAAAAAAGAACTAAAGGATGGAAGGAGATGGTAAACATTTTAAAACAAAGTATGGCACATGGCAAAAGATGTGGAAAATAAATCAGCTATTTTCAGGGTTAAAAATGGTAAAGGAAGAGAGAAGAGCTTGTTTGAGAATAAAGGAAATGATGAGGAGTTTCAAGAATTAATACATCATCCAAATAACGATGATCAATGAGGTTTTAAGAAACGCTACATAAAGATTAAGAACACTAGATCTGGAGTAAGATATATCTGAGTTCACATCCTGGCTATACTGCTTACTAGTAAAATGACTTTGTGACAAATGCTCAATCTTTCTAGACCTTTGTAAAACTACTAAGGTTTAGAAAGATTAAGTATTTGTCACAAAGTCATTTTACTAGTTGGTAATTATGACCTCTAATGAAAATTTGTTCCTCCTATCTTTTTGAGACTTGTACAAACTTGGCCTTAAAAAAGCGTACTCCATTGTTATGCGTTTTCCTCCTGACACTGAAAACAGAAAAAGTAAAGAAGAAAAAGTCCTCAATACACAAAATAGACAGTAAACATATTTTAGGAAATAAAATATACGTTTATGTATAAAAACTCTTGTTCTTTAATAAATATTATTATGTAGTCAATTTTCATATTTTTCCAGTTCACTACCTTTTCCAATTCATTGCACTTGTCAATGTAAATGAAAGAGAAATGTTGTTTTTTTATCTCAGGTTTAGTTAATAGGAGACACTATACAAGAAAAAGGCCATAAAAAAATCACTGTAATGGAGTTTTAAAAATCTGAAAATTACATATTGTCCATCAATATTCTTCACATTTGCATCTCTTTCTAGAGAATTAATAGCTCACTTTAATCATGTAATTATCTGCAGTGTTTTAAAAAAATGACAATAGTATAAAGTATTTATCTGGCAGATATTAATAGCACTTTATTTCATGGTTCTTTGACACAAATGCTCTCATATAAAGAAATTGTGAAATTTGCAGTATGGGATGTTCTAACAATTGAAATGCCAAATGTGTAAGAAAACATACCTAGGACAATAACATGGGTATTCAAAAACGAGTGGCAAATATTAGAAGTTTTTATATTTTGATTAAAAGTTCCAGAATGAACTAATTCCACACTAAAACCAAATTAAGCTTATTTTACAGAATTCTTTGAATGAGAGGGAAATAGTAAGCAGATTTATAGAAATTCATTCTCTCAAAGCCATATACTCTTCACCAGCGGTTCTGAGCAACAACTGTCTGTCTGAAGTGAATTTAGTTTATAAGTTGAATAAAAAAGTAATAAAAACATCCAAAATGCATAAGGAATTCAAACAACTCAACAACAAAAAGACAAAAAACTCAATTAAAAAATGGGCAGAAGACATGGACAGAAACTGCTCCCAAGAAGACATACAAACAACTAACAGATACATGAAAAAGTGCTCAACTTCACTAGCTATTAGGGAAATTCAAATCAAAGCCACAATGAGATATCACCTCACACCTGTTAGAATGGCTATCATCAACAAGAAAAATAATAAGAAGTGTTGGAGAGGCTGTGGAGAAAAAGGAACCCCCTTACACTGTTGGTGGGAATGTAGATCGGTGCAGTCGCTATGGAAGGCAGTGTGGAGGTTCCTCAAAAAATTACAAATAGAATTACCATATGACCCAGCAATCCCTCCCCTGGGTATCTACCCAAAATTTCTGAAAACATTTCTCCTTAAAGATGTATGTGCTCCGATGCTCACTACAGCTTTATTTACGGTGGCCAAGACATGGAAACAACCAAAGTATCCTTCGATAGATGATTGAATAAAGAAGTTGTGGTATATATACACAATGGAATACTATTCTGCCATAAGAAAAGATGAAATACTGCCATTTGCAACAACATGGATGGAACCTGAGATCATTATGCTAAGCGAAATAAGCCAGACAGAAAAAATTGAGAACCACATGACTTCACTGCTATGTGGGATATAAAACTGAAAGCAACAAAGGAACAAGCCACAAAAAAAATAAATAAATAAAAAAATAGGAACAAACAAAAACTCATAGACACAGACAACAGTTCGGTGGTTACTAGAGGGTAAAGGGGGAGGGGAGTGGTAGAAGAAGGAAAAGGGGATCAAATATATGGTGATGGAAGGAAAGCTAGCTCTGGGTGGTGAACACATAATGCAATGTATAGATGATGTATTATAGGATTGTACCCCTGAAACCTATGTAGTTTTGTTGACCATTGTCATCACAATAAATTTTAATTTAAAAAAAAGTAATAAAAATAAAAATTAAGTCTTTAGAAATACCTACAGTAATGGAAGTTGTAGCAATTTGTGAAACACAGCACTCAATAGATTTTTTTCTACTGAATAGATTTTTGTTTTATATTTGGTTTTGCTAACAGCTGGCTTAAACAAAGTTGCAACTGAGTTATACTAAAAATGAGAATCTGATGAAGTTTAAATGTGAATAACTTAGATATCCAACAGTGTAGATTTCAGAAAACAGTGACTCATCTCAATAACTCAAACTGTTAGAAAGTATTTTCTTTTGTCTGTTTTTCCCATAATTTCTCTTGATGCAAGTTGCCTGATTATATCACGGATAGCTAAAACACATTTGCAAAAGTACTTCAGTAACACTACTTAGCAGAATCGGAAAGGTAGGCAAACTTGTTTTCCGTCATTTCTTAGATTACCTTCACTATAACTCAAAGCAGCTGCTGGGAGTTAGACATGGGGGACCCACGATGTGGATTTCCATATGAGTAATTGTGTTTTTCAGCCTTCAGGAGATCATCTTTTTACAGGAGACTCTAAAATGAACCTGGTATTAAAATTAGAAGAAATGATGTTGACTCTGTCATCTGTGATGAAATATGTATACATAAAAAGGTCAATGCATTCTTATTGGGGGCGGGGGACTAAAACAAATGAATGGGTAAACAAAATCAACTAGTAAATAGGGAGTTAAATTCAGTTCTTTTTTGTCATTGTTTTAAGGTACTAGTACAATTTAAGACTTGAATGAAGTGCTAGCTTATATAGGAAAAAAATAACATTTTGCCTTTGCTCGGTTCTGCTGTATCACAGAGCCACTTAATAATATATAGCATATAAAATAATAAATATGGGGGGGGAAACAACAAAACAAATAGACAGTAACAAAAACTATCTGGAAAGTTTCAGTTTATTAAATGGCACATTTTAAAGAACATGTTTACAAGTTACTCAAATTGGACAGAAATTGACTATGTGGCAACACATATTGGATAATGTCAAAGCATTGTATATGGCTTTGGTTACATATGTTTATTCATTTTAAAGCATATCGAAGATTTCTTAAGGAGCAAGAAATGGTGCTAAATTCTTAAAAAAACATTAACTAGTTTAATTGTCTCAAGAGTTCTGTTATTGTTCACCTCATTTAACTTGTGAAACAACCAAGACTCAGAAGTTATTTAAATTTATGGATTATTACTGAGTAATGATCATTATTACAGCATTAATATATTATGTTTGACTATAATTTAAATAAGATGTTTATATTAAAAATCTGTTTGTTTATGAGATCATTTAAAAATCAAATTTTACCATTCCCTAGTGTAGAGTGTTGTAGTCAAAGGTTAACAGAACATCCAAATACTGCATAGAACCCAACTGTCTATCAATATGAGTAGATTAAAAAAATAAAATAAAAGTAGTGTGTTGCCACAGTGGAATACTATCCCTCAATGAATAGAAACAGACAACTGATATACAAAATCACAGGAATGAATCTCAAAAACACTTTTTCTAAATGAAGGAAGTAAGACACAAAACAATGTAAGATTATGTGATTACATTTATGTGAAATTCTAGAACAGGCAAGATGTTAGTAAAGAACAAACAGGGGATGAGAAAAAGAGTGACTACAAAGGGACATGAGAAATGCTCTTTATTTTAATTGGGGGGATATGGAAGTACATGATTTGTCAAAACTCATTGACCTGTATACTTAAAATGGGTATATTTTTGCGTATAAATATATTTTTAAAAAGAAAAAAATGTGTTGATATTGCATTTTATGTTTACTCAGCAGTGAAGAATAAGATACTAGAGAGAACTAAAGTGATGAAAGTAACCTGAGTAAGCAAAAGCCCAATCAAGAATTCAAACTTTATCATAATTCAGAAATAATATTGTACCATTTGTCTAAAATGTTGTGGGTATCTGTAGGTTTTATTCCATAGTCAAATATTTCAAAGATTAAAAAAATATTTTTAGGGCCGGCCTGGTGGCTCAGGCAGTTGGAGCTCCATGCTCCTAACTCTGAAGGCTGCCGGTTTGATTCTCACATGAGCCAGTGGACTCTCAACCACAAGGCTGCCGGTTCAACTCCTCGAGTCCCACAAGGGATGGTGGTCAGCGCCCTCTGCAACTAAGATTGAACACAGCACGTTGAGCTGAGCTGCCGCTGAGCTCCCAGATGGCTCAGTTTGTTGGAGCGTGTTCTCTCAACCACAAGATTGCCTGTTTGACTCCCGCAAGGGATGGTGGGCTGTGCCCCCTGCAACTAGCAACAGCAACTGGACCTGGAGCTGAGCTGTGCCCTCCACAACTAAGACTGAAAGGACAACAACTTGAAGCTGAACAGCACTCTCCACAACTAAGATTGAAAGGACAACAACTTGACTTGGAAAAAAGTCCTGGAAGTACACACTGTTCCCCAATAAAGTCATGTTCCCCTTTCCCCAATAAATAAATAAAAAATCTTTTAAAAAACGCACTAATATATATAATATATATATATATATATATTTTTTTTTTTCTAAATATAAATGGTGAATGTAAAAATACTCTGAGTTTCTTGTAATTTTCATAACAAATTAAAGGCTAAGTCACTCCTCCTGGAAGACCACCCAAAGCTGCATAAAAATTAAAGTGACAATGACAAAAGGTAAAATAAAATACTTTAACAATTTAAGACTATTCTTATGAATGTGTGTTACTTGCCATTGAGTTGGCTCTGATTCCTGGGGAGGCTATGAGTGTCCACAATGTCCTGCTCACAACAGCTCTGCTTAACCTGTGTAGACTCATGCCTAGGACTTCTTTTATGGAGTCAATCCATCTTGTATTTGGTTTTCCTCTTTTCAGTTGCCTTCTATTTTCCCCAGCATTATTATCTTTTCCAAAGAACCCTGACTTCTCATTATATGCCCGAAATAGTACAGCTTCAGTTTTGTTTTCGGCTTAATTTGCTCTAGGACCCACTTGTACATTTTTCTCGTGCTCCAGGATATCCATCAAACTATCCTTCAACACCATCTTTCAAATGAACCCATTTTTCTATCATCAGACTTCTTCACCAACCAACTTTTACATCCACACTTAATGATTGGGAATATGAGAGTGGCACGATCTTAGTCTTGGTGTCTAATGATAAATCTGCTCTTGAAGATCTTTTCTAATTCTTCCATTGCTGCCTTTCTGAATCTCAGCCTTCTCTTGATTTCTTGGCTGCAGTCTCCATTTGAATTGATGACTGAACCAAAAGAAGCAAAATCTTTAACAGTTTAAAAAGTCTTCATTGTCTATGTCTTATGACAAGACTTAAAACTTAAATTCTGAACAAGGAGAACTTCACAATCTCCATTTGTTGAAGGGACATATGCATACTTACTCACTCGTATACTCATACACAACCTCCTTATACATAGTAGGCAATGAAACTGAGATAAATGGGCAAAGTCAATATTCTAGTAGGTAGTTTGTGACAATATTACTGATTAACATGTCAGTGTTCCCTAATGTGTATTCCACCAAATAAATCTTTATCACACCTCTCCAATGAAGAGGAAGTTTTAGTAAAAGCAAACAGGCATTAAAATAGCTGAAAACTCGCTAAATGATTCTATATAGTAGAAAAATATAGCTCTTGTAGAAGAAAAGTATTTGCTTTCCTCTTTAAGTGTTACCCATTGGGATTAGGCTTTATAGGGAATATATGATGTAATAAAAATATGAGACAGATGAGCTAACAGCGCTGATGTTGATGAAAGAGATTTGCTAGATGCTAGGTTAGCAGTGCAGATGGGAAGCTATTAAAACATTTGCATGCATTTTATGTGTATAATGTGATGGCTCGGTGTGAGGTCGGGGTGGTGGTGGATGGGGGGAGGGGGGTTCACGGTGTGAGGGATGTAAAAATAAAATAAAATAAAATAAAACTATAAAATATTTGCATGCACAACACAGGTTGTGAGATATTTAAATGGCTGCTATACGTAGAAATAGGAAAGCAATTGTCACTACCTACAGAAAGTTTAAAATTAAATGGAGAAATTGGACAAAAATAAACAGAATCATATAAAAGAAATATGTACAAAGTATTATTTCTCCCACAAGTGAATTCTCTTTTATATACATGTAAATAATCCACTTGATAGATTGCTTGCAGTCTCATAGTCTGTACTATTTATCATAATCATTACCAATTTTCTTTGACTTGAGCTGGTATCTGTTTCATGAGTATAAACTATTTTAAAGTTAGTTTCAATAATTAGAAAAGTAAGTTATGATGTTAAAAGAAATAAACATAATTCCAAAGTGAAGTGCAATGAATGTAAATATTATGTTGCATTGATTCTGTATTAACATGTGAACTGAGATAACTGTATGCTAAGAGTGAAGAATACTGAGTACAGTAACATGTGGCCCAATTGTAACTATTAGGTAAATGGATCAGAATTGAGATCTCCAAGTTTTCTTCTCCCACTTTTCCGTTACTGATTTCTGGACTCATTTTCTATTTACAATCATTAACTCTAAGTGTTCTCAAGATTTCTGATTTTCCTATATTTAGGGTGAACATATAAATTGTGATGCCAGCCGTGACACTTTTGAGAGAGAAAGGGCATACTGGGACAATACATAATAAGTCTATAGAGTTCTGGTCAAATCAGACTGTAAGGTTATTCTATCTAACTTCTTTGTTTTAGGCATTATAAACATTCCTTATTGCTTCTTTGAAAAATGACTCCTAGGTGTATACCTTATATCAAGCTCAACTCTTTCTGATCTGCTAGCCTACTCAAAAATTTACAAAGGTTATCTACTGCCATATGCCATTCAAGCTTTTATTACACAACCTAGATCGTTTTTCCAAAAGCAAATTTATTCTTCTCTTAAGGTATACCCTAGAATCTATTCAACCGAAACAGATTTATTCATCTTTCTAAGTTAAATTTAACTTTTTAATGTATATGATTATATTGTTTCCTCCACTGGGAATTCACTCTTTAAATTCTGTTTCTACTTTTATTCACATGGAAATATTTTTAATTCTTTAAGCATCTTCTTGAGTTCTGTCTACTTAATTCTTTCTTGATATGATTTCTTCTACATAAACAAAGAAAAATTGATTCTCTACCTCTCCTGAGCTTTGTTTATAATTTTTTGCATTGCCACCTCATCTATATTTTATTTTACTAAAATTTATTATACAAATGTATAAAAGTAACTTTTAAGCAACATTGTAATTTCGTTGAGGACTATGGATTTCATCATATATTACGTGTCCTATATAATATCTTGTTTTGTTTTAGGTATAGTAGATAATTAGTAAAAATATATTGATCAATTAAAAAATAACTATGTTATTAATTATGAATGTATTGGGAGTGCAGCATTTTATGTGTTAATAATAATTATATGTAACATTGCTTATTTCTTGTGATTTTTGTTTTCTTTTATAAAGGAACTGAACACTATGTTACGGGGATGACTGGTTATTTGAAGTGGATATTAAAAACGATTGATGGCTAGATCTAGAAACAAATCCTCCTACTATCTTTTGACAGTAGGCATTTAATAATTCTAAAATTCTGAGCAAAATGTATTCACTCCTGTAGATAATAGTTTTGTGAATATGATTGAAGCTTAAGTTTTTATATTTCTTTAGAGTTAGACAAATATTTCACATAATTCAGCAAATGACTTACATTTTTCAAATTTTTAAAATTAAATTATGTAGGCTTGTCAATTTATAAAATTAACTTTTACCCATTAATGCATAAAATAAAATAATATCTGCTACAAAATAATATTTCTGAAAAATTTTCATTCTTTTTATATAAGAATGAAATTTTCTAAATTTGTAAGGGTTTAGAATTCATTTTGTGAAGTTACCTCATTTTTGTTTCATCTTTTAATATGGCACCAAAAGTCTTTATTGGTGCCATAATAAACTTTAAAGTTTTTCAGCTTCAGTTTATATACCACTGCATACAATGTTGAACTTCACAAATACCTCTTGCATAATCAAATTTTCACTTTCACTTGAAAATTCTTACCTGGAGAATAAAATTCTATTGCCTGGTGATGCTAGAGTTAGAAATTTGTACAGAGTTAATAATATTGAATTTCTGCTTACAATGGTCTATTAAGCATTATTTTTTTAGTGTTTTCAAAATTACTCAATTTCCCCTAAGAACTACTATGTTCTTTCTAAAGAGTAAAATTTCTCATGAAATTCCTACAGGCAAATGGAAAAATATGGACTGTGCATGCCATGACAACAGTTCCAAACTTTACTAATAGTAGGTTTTAATAGTAGGTTCTAATTTACTAACATTAGATTCCTATTTATTTGAATAAATGTTCTCTGGCATGTGGAGTTCATCAGTTTAGCACACAGGTAAGAATTAGGGTACAATTCCACCCTTCCCATTAACTGGCTGCATGGCATCTGTTATGGGCTGACTTGTGTTCCTGTCCCCTGCCCCCCCACAAAATTCATATATTGATGTCCTAACCCCCAGTAACTCAGAATGCAAATTTATTTGTAGATAATGTGTTTAAAGAGGTAGAATGGTGTCTCTAATCTTAAAATTGTAAGAAGATGGAATTTAGGCAGCAGGCATGCATGCACACGGATGAAAAACCATGTAAAGAAAAAGGGGGAGAGGGCCATCCACAAGCCAAGAGGAGTGATCTCAAAAGAAACCAAACCTGCTGCTACCTTGATCTTGGATGTCTGGCTTCCAGAACTGAGGGAGCATGCATATTTGCTGTTTAAGCCACCCAGTCTGTGGTACTTTGTTTTGCAGCCTCAGCAGGCTAATATAGATATAGCCTCTAAATCTCCATTACCTTTATCTGGCTAGACTGGCTGGGCCTCCCTGCTGGGTGTTTCCTCAGACCCAGTCTGAAAAGAACGTTAACTCACTTCCATCCATACTGCCTGGATATATAGTCTCCAAACCTTTCTGTCTCAAGACCCACACTAAGGAGTCTTCCTTTATGTATGGCCTTGTTTTTCTTATCAATAACAATATGGAAAAGTAGCTTTCCATATTGTAACTTGTTACATGAGAGAAGTTTAAAATAGAGGAAATGTGACTTATTTGATTCATGTGGAATGGAAGAAGGAGTCCTTTCGATGACTGCTTTTGGGAGCTAATTAGAATGATTAGGAAGTGCTGCTTTCCATGTGCTAACACGTCATCTTCCCACGTCATAATGCAGTTTATGCCACTAATTTTCTCTTAGTTTACTTTTGTGAGATATAAATTATCCACTCATGTGGAAAGCCCGACTATGATGTTTTCCACTATTGTCTCCATGGAATATGACTTATAAGGGCAAACAACCATGCTTGTGTCTGTCTGAAATCCCTCCTTGGTACCCATTAGAATATTCTGCACAAAGAGCCTGCTTCAAACATACCAGCTGTATGTTCACTTTATGGTGTGTACATAGTAAGTATTGAGTTAATGACTATCTGAATCCTCTATATTTTGTTGTTCAACTCTTTTTGCATTCTTCTAATATATCTAGGTAAAGATGCATAACTATATTAATATAAATTTTCTATTTTCAATGTGTTCTGTAATGTCTACTGCTGTTCATTCTGCATGTATTTATTTATTGAAGGCCCAGAGTACATAATACTGTTCTTTTTAAAAAATTAGTATTAAAGTTTATTGGAGTGACAATTGTTAGTTAAGTTGCATAGGTTTCAAGTGTACCATTCTGTATTACATCATCTATATATCACATTGTGTGTTCACCACCCAGAGTCAGTTCTCCTTCCATCACCATATATTTGCCCCCCCTTTACCCGCTTTGTTTTTTAGTTATGTTGACATTTTTTTTGGGGGGGGAAGGTTACTATGGTCCATTCAGCCATTAATCAAAACTGAATGTTGCCCTTAGGAATCTTACATTCTAATACAGGGATAATTTGTTTATACAAACAACAATACAACTTAAGACTTCTAGACAGCTTAAGACTTCTAGAGGTGTGCTCTGGACAGGGGAAACTATATTTCCATTTCTGCCTTTCTATGCAAAGAAACTCATAAGAGAGCCTAAAGATTTTATAATCATTAACAGGAAAGTCACATTTTTTATTTTCTTCCTCTGCATTTACTGCAAAGGTGTGAAATCCTGAGCTAGATAACTATTTATGTAATGGAGCACCTAAATGAATTTTCTGCTATTTAAATGATGTGCTTGCACACTATTTGGAGTAAGGAATAAAAAAACAATTATTTGGCATGAGAAAGTTTAAGAAAACCTGGAGGGTTGAAGATTGATACTTAGAAAGGAGAGAAGGGTGTCAGAAGAAGAAAGTCTCTCCCAAATGATAAAATTCTAAGGCATTAATCAATGGCAGGGACTGTAAGAAATTATCTCTTGCACGTAAATGGCCCATGAGTTCTTAGGATGGCAATATTCTTATCTCAGTTGTTGGTAATTGATTAACATTCTGAAATCCCTCCTATTAAATTGAAATTTTAGAAAAATCTGAGTACTCCATCCTTGTGATAGTGGGCTTTTTGGGGAATGGAAGCATTTAAGATCTGGTGTGTTAGGATATAGTACAGAAAAAGAACACAACAGTCATCAGACTGGATCAATAATTTAGTGAACAGAAAATTGTGATGGAAGGAAAAAATTACCAGGAAAAATGTAATTTATACCATAGCCTCCACTCCAGAGATTGTGGAAATAAAAATAGATGTCCCACTAGTTATAGAACTAGGGTCTCTGAAGACATAGTACCTGGTTATGAAAGTAAATGACAACCAAGAGACCTTAAGGGAAATGTGAGTTGTGAGAATAAATATCTGGGTTACTATATAAGTAATTTCAAAAATTCCAAACGGAACTCAAAATGTATTCAGGTGACAATAGCAGTCTGAAGATAACCCTTAATGGAGTGTGTGCTCAGTGGTTATTGACTGTGGCTGCTGCTGCCGATATTCCCTGGAACTCTTCCTTTTCAGGAATATTATCTTCTGATCTATTTTCAAGGCTCACTTTACCAGTTAAGAAACTTATTTTTCTCTGACTTTGGTGCAAATTATTACAACACCACCAGTTTCCAAGGTATGCAAAATCTGTTCTTCATAGACAAATGGATAATAAATTATTTTGTTTCTAATCAACAAATCCAGATATCAAAATTCTAAAATTTAACATAATTTAAATATTGTAGGCAACACATTGTGTGCATATTTGCTACATATACTACTAAATTCTCCATTCTAAATTTTTACTGAGTTTGCATACTTACCTAACTCAGATTTGTTTGAAAGAACTGAAACCACTGACTGAAACATTTTAGCACAGTGGAATACATATATGGCCAAATATTATAAATATAAATATATAAAAACAAAAAGAGTGCTTATTAGCATTCTTTAAGGAAAGGGGGCTCTGTAAAATCGTGGTAGCATCTATATTCTCTTACCATCTATATAAGTCCTTACAAATACTTTTAAAGATTCTTAAGGAAAAATCTGTCTCAATTCCATATATTCATAGTTAAGTAATTTTATAATTTCAAAAAACGTTTTAGTTGCTACTATTGCCATTCATTTTGTCATGCATATTTTACCTCTTGTATTTTATACTACGACCTTCTGAGGTACATACCCATTACTGATGAGGGAACAGAAGCACAGAGGGGCGAGTCACTCGCCCACATCAGCATATAATGCACAGCGGACCTATATTTGACCACAGGCAAACTCACTCCAAAGTTTATACTTTTATCCACCATTTTTGGTAGCCACGCAATTATGAATTATTATAGATTTATTTTCACAAGTAATATTACGTATCAGTTCACTTCAGCAAATATTTAATGCGTGCCTGGCTCTGTTCTTTTGTGGTGATGAAAAGACGTGTAATGATAGCCGTTGCCACAAGCACTCTCTCGTACCCTTTCTGCTAACCAGCATTTCTGTCAGAACAATCAACTATACTCCTGTTACGTGTATTCCTGACTTAGAAGTGTCTATGGTTGAGCCATATGAGGGCATGTGACTAAACTAAAGATATAATGGTTCAAGAATGTGTCTGGGTTTTTTTGCATAATAATTAATGACAGCATTACTTAACTAATAGTAGCTCTTAACTCTGCTAGATTTCTGTCACGTTCCTGATATCCAGTCATTTACTAAAATCATCCCTGGGAAGGTGGAATGATTGATCTGATTGAAAAATGTGGATAAATGATGCATTCGTTGTTCATCCCTTCCAGCTTTCTGGGGAATGAATTGCTGCTGGGGGACTGGGCATTTTTGCTTCTCTAGAGACTGTGTTCCTTGAGAGGTGGAAGGGCTGCAAGGGCAGGGTGGAGAAATGGTCTTCAACCATGTCTTCCGACATGGCCTTTCTCAGTCTGTGGATGAAAAGGGAGAATTTGTGTTGGGAAACTCACAGCCATTTACTAGGAGAAGAATTCTCTTCTCCAAAAAGGAACAGGCAACTGATGAGTAAATATCTAGAACATCATTACCTAGGAAAACATTTAAAATTTGCATATATATATATATATATATATATATATATATATATATATATATATATATGGAGAGAGAGAGAGAGAGAGAGAGAGAGAGAGAGAGAGAGAGAGAGAGAGAGAGCCAAAAACGTATGCACATTTTAAGAAAGGAAAAAGAAAACTGTATTAAAATTTCACTGATGGCAACTACTTTGAGCACCTCTTGCAATTTCTGAAGTCAAATGTGACTTGTATTCATCTTTTGTTATCGGCATATATTGAGTATTGCAATTTTAATACAGTTGTTTCCTTTCTTAAAAGGTGTGTACATTTTTTGTCATCCTCTGTGTGTGTCTGTGTATCACCTCAGGCAGTACATATATATATATATATATATATATATATATATATACATACACACACACACACACAAGTGTACATATATGTACACATATATGTATGTGTGTGTATAGATAGATGGATAGTCCTAAAGAACAGTATTCAAACTCTTACTTGTTGTTTTTTTCTTTCTAATAATTGCAGTGCCTAAAAATTTTCACTTTCTTGCCTAGAATCATTTGCTATACTCTAACTACACTCTGATATCGTTTAGAAATAGAGATCTTAAATTGCTGGGGACATCAGTTATAGGAAACATATTTCTTAAATAAAAGTAATAATTCCATTTTTGTCACCTATATTATATTTGACTCTCATGGTCGAACTTCCCCAAGAGATAAACCTACCTCTATATCTAGTCGGCTTTCAGCATTAGTGCATTTATTTAAATTTTAGTATCAATATTGTAACTATGTTATAAAGTTTATAACTCATAGCTTTTTAGTACAGTCATATAGAACCAAAAGCAGTATCATAATTGCATAAGGGGACATTAAGTTAGCTGGCTAGGGTGAAAATGTGCTTGAATGAGCCTAGAGCACACTCTGTGGCAAGTGAAGGTATGCTGCAAGGCCAAGGGGACTTGGTACTTTATCCAGCTGGCCTGACGCTTGTGTGACTCAAGTGAGGTGATATTAGCAGGACTTAGGAAATTTATATTTCAGTACATAGCAGCCATGAAGCTTCATTGCAGATATACTGATATTTGGCCCCTTTTACAAAACTGGAAATGCAGATGAGCAACATTTAATTCACCACTGATTTATATAGGAGTTATTACCTATATAACATCTGTACTCCCAACACAAGCTGATTTAATTGGCCCTGATTTCCTGGTAATCATATATCGACCTGGAAAGGACGAAGTACTTTTTTCTCTCTTACTTTCCTGAGAAGAAGAACAACCACCCAATCCCTCAGTTTGAATTTACTGCACTTTCACCTAAGGCAGCTTTTGAGAGTAGCTTTCTAAAGAATTGAAAGATGAAGAGAACTTTAGTTGGGTGATCACTCTCGGGGAAATAAAATTCTAGCATTTTTGCTTCTGAAGCTTGTTTACTAGACAATGAAACACAAAAACTGAGCAAAGATAAAGTCCCATGTGCAGTGAGGCTATGTGGAAATAGAAGGTGTTTAATTACTGAAAAGACCAACCATGTCATTTTCTTCTTTTCTCTGCAAATACAGGGTTGTTCCCTTTGGTATAATTTTTTTTCACTGTCCAGTCCAGACTTAAATGGTACCAGATGTTAGCTGTCCAGCGATATTTTGCTCATTTCTCAGCTCTTTTTTCCCATTTCAAGAAAACTCTTCATTTCTTCCTAAAAGATGAAGCAAAATTTAACAAATTATTGTTGACTACAGCAAATCATGAATTAATGTTAATATGTTCTGTACCAATTGTTAAAGAAATATTTATTAATATTAATATGTATTAAATGGCTACTCTGGACAGGACACTAAACCAGACTCAATTTGATACCAAACTAGTAACATAGCAGTTTCAAACATTTCCAGCATTAATAAATTTATATAAAGAAAAAAATTATATATACTTTTATATCTATATATCTATATCTATATCTATTTACACATATGTATTTTGTTATTTTTTAAATTTTTATTGAATGTATTGGGGTACATTGTTAATAAAATTATATAGGTTTCAAGTGTACAATTTTATAATACATCATCTGTATATTGCATTGTGTGTTTACCACCAGGAGTCAGTTCTCTTTCCATCACCATGTATTTGACACCCTTTACCCTCTTCAACCATCCCCTGCCCTTACCCTCTGGTAACCGTTAAATTGTTGTCTGTATCTATGAGTTTTTGTTTGTTTTTCTTGTTCATTTGTTGCTTTCAGTTATTTATTTATTTACTTATTTACTTATTTATTTTCATTAAAGTTCATTGGGGTGACAATTGTTAGTAAAGTTACATAGGTTTCAAGTGTACAATTCTGTAATACATTATCTATATATCACATTGTGTGTTCACCCCCCCAGAGTCCTCCTTCCATCACCATATATTTGCTCCCGTTTACCCTCATCTACTACCTTCCTCCCCCTTTTCCCTCTGGTAACCACTAATCTGTTGTCTGTCTATGAGTTTTTGTGTCTTTGTGTTATTCGTTTGTTGTTTTCAGTTTTATATCCGACATATGAGTGAAATCATATGGTTCCTGACTTTTTCTGTCTTACCTATTTCTTACCTTAGTATGTTAAATTCAAGATCCATCCTTATTGTCACAAATGGCAATACTTCATCTTTTCTTATGGCTGAGTAATATTCCATTTTATATATATGTGGTATATATATATAAGTGGTATATATATGTGGTATCTCTCTCTCTCTCCATCTCTCTCTCTCTCTCTCCATCTCTCTCTCTCTCTCTCTGTGGTATATATATATATACCACATATATATATATATGTGTATATATATATATATATATATATATATATATATATATATATAATCTTCAAGCACACACATATATATACCACATCTTCTTTATCCAATCATCAATGGAAGGACACTTCAGTTGTTTCCATGTCATCACATCTTTGGTTATTTTCTATAAATTTTATCTTGTATAAGTCAAACTGACAGAATGTTTGACCTCAATGTTTCCATATAAAGCAGTCATTACTGTGTGGTGACCATTTCTTTCCTTAGTTGGTAAGAGGATACTTTAGCTTGGGACAGGCGTTCTGAAGCAAAGTGGGGAGAATCCACAAAGTGTAAATTGAGCCTAAAATTTACGAAGGTGTCAGTCATCAATATGATTCTGAATTTAATTATTTGGTAAATTCATGTGCTCTGCCTTGAGGACACGGTATACAGCCACGCATGAGGCAATCAATATGACAGTATAATTGGCAGGAAACAGGTCAAGGTAGTGTTTAAGAGCACAGGTTTTAGAGGAAATGAGAACTGCCCAAGGAGTAGTTCATTAGAGTAAGTATATGAAGCAGATTCACATTGGACCTGTGGAGGTTATGAACAGGATGAAGTGAATAGTTGGTTAGCATAGGGCAATGGCTGTAGTAGTTTCCTTGGGCTGCCATAACAAAGTACCATAGGCCGGGTGGTTTAAAACAACAGAAATTTATATCCTCACAGTTTTGGAGGCTAGAAATCTGAGATCAAGGTGTCAGCAGGTTTTATTTCTCCTGGGGACTCTTTCTGTAGCTTACAGATGGCTGGTTTATTAGTGTGTCGTCAAAATGGTCCTTTCTCTGTGTGTGCACATTCCTGGTGTCTCTTTTTGGGTCTACATTCCTTCTGCTTATAAGGTCACCAGCTAGATTGGATTAGGGCCCATCTAAACAGACTCATTTTAACTTAATCACCTTTTAAAAGGCTCTTCAAGCACAATCACATTCTTAGGTATTAGGAGTCAGGACTTCAACATTCAAGTTTAGGGAATGCATACTTTGGCCCATAACAGAGGCCATAAGTCTGACTAGAAATCAGACATCACAGTGGATGCCAGCATGGGAAACAGAGCCTCCGCCTGTCTGTCTAGACTATGTCTTGTAAGCTCCATGGAGTAGAGCTACCATGAGAATGAAAGCATTTTGAGATGCTAAATTCACTGGAAAAAAAAAAACTGAAATGACTATGATCGCCCTGAATTAAGTAAGATTGATTTCTACCATCTGAAAAACATAGTTATTATGTGCAGCTCTAAGAAAACAAAACCAAAAAAGTAGCTTTTCCCTGGCTTGTGTCTGTGACTTGGATTATACCTGATACATCCATACCTCTTACAGTGCTTTGCCATATCATGATACTGGGCTAAAATAACTGAAAGAGACTTAGGCTAATTTAAGAAGAAGCAATGCATTAAAAAGTTTTAGGGAGCTCATAGAATTAATAGATGGCTGCCAGAGAAGAGATAGGAATACCAAGAACCAAGGAGCTCCAGAAAGGCAAGAAGCAGAGAGACAGGAGGCTAAGAACAATGGTTTAGTCTGGGTGAATGACTTCTAGCCATTCTCCTAGTCCTCGCATCACTTGCTCCCAATACAAAAGTGTGTGCTTATTTCCTGTGAGGTACTGAAATTAGGAGAGAAACATCTGGCCCTTTGGCTTTGTACTGGAAGACAATCTCTTGCAATTTTCTTCAGTTCAAAGCTAGATCCAATAGGCCAAGTTTATTGCTCAATAAGAAATAGGGATGCTATTTTAGAGGAAGAGCAGGAGCTAAGAAACCAAAATATGACATCACCCACCATGCTGGCACATTAAAATCACCAAATATAACAGTTGTTGCTTTTTCTCTAATAAATATTATTGAGTACTATCAATTCCAAAAATTCCCCAGGGAAGTAGGGAAAGGGAAGGTCAGTGTAGTCCAAGCTACTATGATTGGATAGAGTTTAATGAAGGATGTTACAGGTGAGCAGATCCTGAAGTCACAGAATTTGATTAACTAGAAAATGAGATACAGCCTATTCTAGGGAGGAATAGTATGATCACAGGTAGGTGGAGGGAAGGGAGCATGACTGGTGCTGAGTGAATATGGTTGCCTGAACTGACTGAGGGCCCCTTCTGGAAGGTTGTGACAGACCAGCTTGGATACTTCTCGAGGGTGCTGCATATAGAAACTTTTTTGTTTTCAAAAGGAAAGGTTGATTTATCAGGTAAAAGGAAGCCATTGCAGGTTCTTGAGCAGAGATTTCCCAGTGGTCCCACATCTCCTTTGCTTGAAGTTTAGGGCAGAACAGCAGAAGTTGTTCAGGGACCTGGGAACTTTGTCATCAATTTTCCTTTTAGCTACTGTTAAGTGGTTCTCCTATACCTAATATTTCCTTTCCTTTGGAAATTTTGTTAGTGCTCTTCTTTCTTCATATTTTTTCCTTCCAAGTTAAAGAAAAAAAAATCACATCTGCTGTTTATTTCTGTTTTTAAAACAATTTGAAAAAAGTTTTATTCCATCATAGCATAGAAAATAAACTTTTGAAAAATTTTTCCTGATGCAAGCTAGTTTTGATTCAGAGCTGGCAAGTGTTTTTGATACCAAACAGAAACAGTACAAACATGAGCAAGGTAGCTGGGATAACTTTTGGTACTCTAAGGTTTGCACAAAACATCGATTTGTGAAATCCATGTTGATGTAAGTGTATTTCTGTGCAAATTTCTTATCTTAGCTTACATCAAGCATTTATTTTCCTACATGCCTTACTTTATGGAATGTTTTGCAGAATTTATTTTTCTCTAAAGTCTTGGATGCATTTGGCTGATTCTTTTTCTATGTGAAGGTCAACAAAGATCCATGAACTTTTTTTTTTTTTCTTGAGAGAGATTTGAATTGAAAATAACAGCAACAAAAGTAGCTTCAATTATTGCCATAACTCCTGCCCTTTGCCTTTCATTTCCCCTTCATAGTATCTTACATGCATCTTAGTAAGGTATTGAACTGGAGTACTGAGCAGGCAGGAAACTACTGAGCAGGCAGGGAACTACTGGAGCAGAAAGCATGGAATGGGTTGGGAATGAACGATGCCTCCAATGAAGAAAGTAGCACTACATCCATACCCTTTTGCAATGTGAGGCTGATGCTTCTACCATTAGGAGCTGGGGGTTATTGCTGAACTCCTTGATATGAGGCTGGCCTTCTGATTGATTTTGATCAGTAGAATGTGGTGGAAGAGCTATGTGGAGGAGACTGAGGTTCCTTCCCCAAACAACCAACACCACATATTGCCAGACAAGTGAAGGGAGCCATAATGGATTCCTCAGCTTCTCAAGGCCCCAGATGACCACAGCTGCATGACTGAACCCTAGTTAGACCAGCAGCATGGCTGCCCAGATTGCCAGTGCATAGAATTATGGGAAATCATAAATTGTCACTGTTATGTGTAACAATTGGAGAGGAATTTTGTAGCAGGAGCAATAAATAACTGACACACATGCTTTTATTTAACAAAAAGTTTTCTATTATCTTAATTCTTACTTCAGGATATAAATATATTTATATCCTATATATATATATCCTGAACTAAGAATTAAGATAATGTATATATATTATCTTTATATATAGACATATTATTTTAATATATATATGTATTAAGATAATATATATAAGAATTACGATTATATACATATGTTCCTTTTAATTGTCTCCTATGTACTATGTATCATAGTTAATAGCATGTCAGAGATAAAGCCACTGTCTCTATAGACAGTAGTGTTCGCTCAGGTCATTGTACCTATACAGGGTGATCAAGATTCAATGTTTTAGCCTGGATTTTGTATATCACACTTACAGAACCGATTCACATTATTCAATCTATCTGACAAAAATTGACTATTCAGAATGCTAATTTCTTAAAATAAAATTAATACTACAAAGAGGTTAACATTAATCATCCCTTTTAAGCAGAAAATTCTGATCTCTGAATGGTAATCTGAATGAAAACCCAAAGTAATTCAAGAAGTATAGATGATCATTTTCGATGGTATTCTAGTATTACAGCATCCTGATGCCTCTTCTCCATGATAAACCATAGAATCCGATAGTTCACCCCAGCAGATAGGACCCTCCCAGTCTGGGTAGTGCTGGAAACAGTACAAAACCCTAGCTCTTGAATTGTGCTTTTTAAGACTCCACCTGAGCTAAGACCCCAGATCACATCACCTTGACACTGCTGCAGTGTGATCTCATTTTTTTCCTGGCTGTGCCCTATTAAGAGAGATTTGAAAAAAAAAAAATTGCTAGTAGCACATTTATCAACACATGTTTTTGCTTAAGTTACCCCAATCTTTTCCCCAAATTTTGTAGCATGTCACTATATTCCTCTAATGTTCCAAGTAAATTTCCCACAAATCTCTGAGCCACTTTTATATCTTTGACGCATCTTTAAATTTGATTTAATTATTTACATTCTTTCTGAATACTTGCAAACCAAGACCTTATTTATTAGGAGCTCAAGGTCATTAATAGTAATACTTTAACACATTGTTGTTATATAATAAGCTAAGTTACCATTTTAAAAGAGATATGGCTGTAAACGATTCCTCTGTACTGATTTCATAGCTCTCTTGTGCAATACAGAATTACTGGATATATTTACCTCCTTGGAGAACTGATATTTAAGATACCAAATTAAGCTTTGTTCCTCAAAATTAATGCCTTTGCTTATTTTTGCACATTCTCAATTTTTTACAATTCTTATAGTCCTATCAATAAAACCATCCCACCAACTCTCCTCTCACTCCCCACCAAAACAAAAATAAATAAATGAAGTAACCAGTTGAAATGAGGAAGGCATGATGGCAGTTTAGCAAAATTTTTATCAAGCAGTGTACTAGTAAATTTCTTACTTAAATAATGTGCCAGATTTCTTAAAAACTTCAAATGTAATTTATACAAGTAGTATGAAAAATAAAGGTTCTTGATCACCCTTTCACCTTCATAATTTTATTTACATTTTATTTTATTTTTTATTAGTTTCAGGTGTACAAAACAATGTAATAGTTAGACATTTATCATTTATACCCCTCATAAAGTGATACCCCTCTGACATCTCATTAAGCCCCGTTACATTTCCACTGTCTCTATTCCTTATGCTTGTAATCCTTTTCATATATATATATATATGTATATATATATATATATATATATATATATATATATGAAAATATATGTATATTCTACCCCTGGTGTTGAGAAATACGTCTAATATCCATCATGGAAGCTGAAATAGGCCACCCCATATTTTCTTTCTCTTTGATCTTTTTGTGAACAGGAATATCATGGTATTTTTTTTTAAGAAATGGGTATATAGAAATGACATTTTTAGCATGTCTTACCTGGCCTTCATTTATAGCTATTATGTATAATGTCTGTTATGATTAGTTTTTTTAACGTGCCGGCCTATTTTAATATACTGACTTGTCTATGAGCTACTTGGGTATTGAGTCTTATTAACTATGTCATTATAACTCCAATAATAACACTAACATGGCTAATAATAGCAATATATAAGTAGATCCTATTCATTCCATTTTTACTTTGTTCTAGGTATGATGCTAGATATTTCTTATGCATATTTCATTTAACCCTTATAACCATTATGCGAAGCAGCTATTATCCATATTTTACAGATGATAGAAAAGAGTTTCATACAATTAACTTGTTCAAAGTCATGTTTGCTAAAGAAATGTTCTGTCAGTGAATATGCATTCTGTGGTTTTTATAAGTAACAGTAGCAGTGGGAGTGGCAGCACCATGCTCTCTCCTTTCCCTGCTCTCCATTACATTGTTTGCATCGTAAGGTCCTCTTGCTCATATTCTATCTGAGCACTCATGAAGTGGTCATTCATTATTAATACAATGCTAAGGAATAAACACAGAGGGTTAGTATGATCCATGACTTTAGCCCCTTTCTTAGAAGATAACATCTGTAAGTCAGGGGCTTTCTACATATGGGAAACCATCAAGTGCAGAAGTATTATACAGAGGTTTTACTGTACTTTGTAATAATTTACAACATTTGCTCGAGTGCATATCCTACATGGAAGAGCAATTGCACAGGTAATAAACTACATATCTGAGAACACAGAATACATAACATCCAGCCTTTTCATGCACACTTGGTTTCTCTTGATTTATTAATAACTTTCTTATATTTGAGTGATTTTTCTTAGTATGCATTGCTTTATATATGTGTGTGTGTGTGTGTGTGTGTGTGTGTGTGTATCACTATGGCATGACCTAAGCCAAACAGTTGCTATATTAAAATTGTCTCATGATACTTCTTAATCTTACATTTGCTAGCATATAAGAGGTTCTGTGTTATAGCCTACAATATATTTAAGCAATAGAGAAGAAAGATGAAAGCAGAAACATACAAAAAGGACATTGAAAATCTGATTAAGAAGTGAAAATGTAGGGACACAGGTACCAATTTATTCTCCTCTCTTGTGACTAGTTATAAGCACACCATGTAATTTTTTAAGCAGAAAATAACACTTCTACAAAGCTGTTCTCAACATTATATCAAATACCATACAAATCTGAATACAATAGTTCTTCAAATGACAGGTGATAAATTATAACACAACATGTAAAACATTTTTTAAAGTTATGTAAAATACAACTGGCTGAGGGACCAAATTCACTAGCATTCTCAGTTTATAAGCTAACTTGTTTATCTTTGTAGTTTAATTACATGAAGTTGTTTTCACCAATCAATGTGAATAAATTCTCATCTCAGTTTGACATTAAATCTGTTTTTAATTGTGTTTGTTCTTAGAAGCTTCTTCACTGGGTGAAAGTAAGAAATGGTGAAGGCTCTACGTAACTGAGACCACGTTAACATATGATTTTGAATAAATTATAAGTGCTGATTCACTTTCACTGCTTAACAATTTGATTTGTTACAGTTAGTCCTATAGGTGAGATAGCCAGGTATGTTTTTAATAATTCATGTGAATGGAAAAACTAGTATTTCACATTTATAAGCATCAAATACATACAATTTGTTGACTCTTTTTAACTTACATATAGTGCTCTTAATTCTCAAAATGACATGCTGAGGAATAAATATGGTTACTCTCCTTTTACAGATGTGGAAAAAAATGGCCAGAATAGTTCAGTGAATTGCCAAAAATATCAGTGAATAAACATTGTAACTGGGATTTCAACCCAAGTCTGGGTTTGAAGTCCATTCCCTTTCTAATATATCATTCTACTTCCTGATTTATAGTAAATTGGAACAACCAAGTCTTTTTATTTAAAATGTTATCTAATATATGATTTTGGTCCTTAATAAATTATGAAACAATTAATCACTATCCGTTAATAGTCATAGTCTGAAGAGAGAGTTAAACCAACAAAAAAAACTCTTTTCTATCATTGCTAGTACCCACATGGATGTAATAGGTCAAAAAACTATGCAACTAATTTCTCAAAACTCGTCAGATATTTCAGAATATCTTATGACTTGTATACAGTTGAGCCCTTCTATTGCAGAGCTAGTAATACCTGCTATAGGAAAGGATTGTTTGGTCATCTGAAAGCTCAAAATGGACAATTTAAGTCTTTCTTATACTAGGATATAATATGTGATTAAAACTCTAGCAAAACAAAGCATAAGTATCGCAGAGTAATGTATGACAAGAGAATTTCCTCCTGGCATTCTTTAGAGGAAATTGAAAGTCAGGAAAAACTAACACTAGACAAGAGAAGTAATATTCCATATGTAATCATATTTCAATGTTCAGCTTTGTACAATGATCTCTCTCTGTGTAATTCAAAAAATACATTTTTTTATGTAATCAAGAATTGTTTTAGTAACACAGTTTTGTAATAGGGTTGTTTTCTTTAAAGATTTCTGTCTGTTTTTGATACATACAAATATGACGGTAAATAACAGAATTATTGCCAAGAATTAGAATTTCTTTAGTGTTCAAATTTTCATCACACTGTGCCCAGTCTTAGAAACGAGAGGCTATTCCTTATGTACAATGGGGACCACCTTCTTCTTTAAGAGGAAATAGGTTTAACAAGTAGATTCTTTAAGGTCTGTCCAAATATACAATTTTATGTTTTTATTCCTCCAGTAGTAAAAGTTGGTTTGTTCATTGGGAGACTGTAGGGACACACCTGTCCAGGTGTTCTTGTAGGGAGAATAGAAGGGCAGTGAGGAGTGGGCCCTTGGAGGTCTGTATTTACTCCTACAATAGCCACTAAAGGAAAAATAGCCTTTGAATAATTTGGACTCTGATTCTCAGTATTTTTTTATAATCTGTGATATGGGAGTTGGAAAACTGACACTGGGGAAGTAAAAAAAAGAGAGAGAAGAATTAGTTGGTATAGGTTTGTGTATATCTGGATAACAGCATCCACTGTTAACAGATAACTGCAGCCAAATCAGAGCATCTGCAACTGTAACGAAGCAGAAGCTGTCTGGTTTAAAGGAATGTACACCTGAGATTCTGTCCCTACTCTGACACTGACCATCCCAAGCAAAGCCATTACCTTCTTTGGAACTAAGGTGCCTCACGTGTAGAAGTGTGTGCAGTAGATAACAGCAAATGCTAGTCTTTTTTATTTTATTTTATTTATTTTATTTTATTTTATTATTTTATTTTATATTTTATTTTATTTTATTTATTTTATTTATTTTATTTTATTTTATATTTTATTTATTTTATTTTATTTTATATTTTATTTTATTTTATTTTATTTTAATTTAATTTTATTTTATTTTATTTTATTTTTGATTCTTAAAAACACTGCACCCCTTGCAAAAGAGTTGGAGTTCAAATTTCAAGGAGATGGAAGCACAGATGACACCAAAAATAATCTGGACTAAAATTATACCAGCCTGATTGAAATCCTCCAGAGAAAAGACGTTTTGTTTTCCATCCTTTTAAAATCTTTTCTCTTATTAAAGCTCTTAGTATAAAGTTAACAGAACTTTCTATTTCAGAGAGAAAAAGGCATAGCCTTTTGTTGGGAATTTTATCAAATGAGCTTTTGTAAACTCTGTAAATTGAGAATGTGGGTGTTCGAATTTATGAGTTAGTACTTGATTTCTTTAGTAAAATTGGTTTAAAAAAATACTTTTACTAAAAAAAAAAAAATGTTTGTAAAACTGGCTTAGAAATGTAGTTGTTTTATATAGAAAGCCAACCTCTATATCCTCTTGAACAGTGAAGGGGGTTTATTGGCTCACAATGAAAAAGTCCAAAGATACATGGACTTTAGTCAAAGTATGAGCAGGGCTGTCTCCATGTTTCTTGATTTCTTGGCATCTCCATGTCTTGCTTGTCATCTTTAAGATGCGGTCCTTTTTTGAATTAATTTTGGGACAGGGTAATTATTATGCTAAGCAAAATAAGTCAGACAGAAAAAGTCAAGAACTATATGACTTCACTGACATGTGGTATATAAAAATGAAAACAACAAAGGAACAAGACAAACAAACAAAGAAACAAAAACTCATAGACATACACAATAGTTGAATGGTTACCAGAGGGTAAGGGGGTAGAGGGATGGTAGATGAGGGTAAAAGGGATCAAATATGTAGTGATGGAAGGAGCACTGACTCTGGGTGGTGAACACACAATGTGATATATAGATGATGTATTACAGAATTGTACACCTGAAACCTATGTAACTTTACTAACCATTATCACCCCAATAAACTTTAATTAAAAAAAAAAATTCCATTTTGTGGTCTTATGATGACTGTCAGCGTTTTCTGCACATCCAATGTGAGAAAATAACCACTGTCCTTGATTAGTGAACAACTGTCCTCAGTTGTTCTCACTGGCCCATCTGAAGGTGCTAAACTTTGAACCAATTTGTGTAGCCACAGTACTGCCTGATCTTTGTTTAGGACTGAGTTAGATAATGAATAACAAAATAATGGTGAACTGATCTTCATGGTCAAAAGTAGAGAGAAACCAGGTTATGCCTTGGACCTGGAGATAAAGTAAATCACACCCAAATTTCCTGACTGCTACAGAAAACAAGCGGAAGTGTGGTAGGGTTGAATGTAGGTTGTAAGATAACCACAGTAACACACTGCAGGATTCCACCATGTTAGGAAACACTATCAAGGGTAGTCAGTTTCCTCATAGGAAACGTGGAAAGCAAACATGAACTCCATGCCTTCACAGAATTAGAGTGATAGAAGGAAATTTAAAGACAGCCTAATCTAATCACACTTTGCAGATGGAGAAACTGAGATTTAAAAAGTTTAGAGAGTTTGACCAAGGGAATATAGCAGAACTGGAGGTAGACTCCACATCACTGACACTAGTCCAACATCCTTTCTAATACCCATTATTCACTTATTTTTTCATTCAATATATAGTGAGCACTGCAGTCTCCAGTGTTGCCTATTGAAAAGTGCCTGGCTTCACAGCTCACTTCTTGTGCCACGTCCACTGTGAAGAACTTGGTAGTCTCCT
This sequence comes from Rhinolophus hipposideros, assembly GCF_964194185.1. Classification (NCBI taxonomy): domain Eukaryota; kingdom Metazoa; phylum Chordata; class Mammalia; order Chiroptera; family Rhinolophidae; genus Rhinolophus; species Rhinolophus hipposideros. The sequence continues at coordinate 33,214,883 of NC_138050.1, read as the reverse complement.
GTCAAAGATTCCTTCTCCATATTATGCACTCTCATAGCATTTTAAGCCCTTCTCTATCACCGTCCATTTTTTACTAGAATCTTATAATCTTTTTCTTTCCTCATCTCTCCCACTGGGGTGTAATTTCCTTGAGCATAAAGCCATGATATGTCCATTTCTATATGTTTCAGATGTTGTCTATAATTTCAGGCATAGTCTACATATTTACATTTGAACATATGGATGAATGAGAAAATAAATAATTTAGGGCAATGTTTTGGTTCAGGAAATGGTGATTTGAGAATTTCTTAGGAGTAGACAATTTGCAGCCTTCACAATTCATCAGAATCATGTTCATTGCCCCTTAGCACTAGCTGGAATTTAACAAGGCTTGCTTGCTGAACTGACCTTTGGACTCAGGCAAAATGTTCGGGTGATTGAAGTTTGCCTTCTTCCCTTCTGCACAGTTCTTTTCAGCATCACTTTCCTACTGAAGAAGCCCATATGTGCATAGATAGCAGCACCACATGTAGTTTTTCCCAGTCCTGTGAGCTGTAAATTGTTCTTTTCTATTCCAGCAGACTCTTCAAGGAATCATTTGAGATAAATTTATTCTAACTTTATGTTCCTAACACTCTCAGTGGTATTTGATTTTTATAGGCACCCTTGAGGTAGATTTAAGAAATATAAATGAAATGTTGAGTTTGAAATAGCATGATAAAGTAATGGTATGACATTTAAGCACAAGATGGTCTTCTTTTTACTTTCTCTACTTGATTTCCATTTCTACTTGCCCATACATAAGCCAGTCTAGCCTTACCATGTATTGTTCATTTCACAATATACTTTGAGATTATATCAGAATGGGAAAAGAGCAGGGATTGAAATAATGTGGCAAACTTCTTTACAATGGCATGTACTTCATTGGGCCCACTGGGACTCCAGTGTTCCTTGACAAATGCAAAATTGATGATATATTTGTTATAGGAGAAGCTGAAACAACTCCAGCCTAAGTGTCACTGGCTCAAAGTCGTACCAAAAGTACTGCAGACCCTCATATGTGAGATGGAACCTATGTTTATTAAGAGACCACACATTGAAAATTTTAGGGGACTGCATCTGTCCAGAGAGAGATATATTGAGACATATTGAGATGGACCCTCTCTTTCTGTCAATATTATATTATGATTGATTTGAATAGGATAGTAAATCTTGAATTGCAAATGAGATAGCAACAATTTAGCAGTTTATCTTTGCTGTCATGGTACCACATATCACAAAGAGCACCATTTAGATTAAATGAAAATGGTCTCTAAAAGCAATCTTACTGTACCATTAGAATTTATATATGTGGAATAAGAACACATTATTTCATGAATAGACAGTCTACTCTGTAGGAAAAAAGAAATGACTGATTTTTTTTACACCCACCTTTCCTTTAGATTGTTTTTACTTTCCTTTTTTTAATTTTTTTTTATTTAATTTTGCCAGAAAAAAACATGGATTGATTTCCTAATATATGTTTAAACAGCATAGGTTTGGATATAACAATAATACCAGGAATAAAAATGAGGAGTTAAATGAAATGCTTATAGTGGCAAACACAATAAAAATGTGCGGATTCAAGTTGCCTTTAATTCTATGTTTTCAGTCCTTTGGATATTTGTAAACTTTTTGGCTTTAGAATTCAACTTCTCCACATTTAATCTAAATGATAAGGTATTTCTTTTGGAAAGATCTAAAATAATAATAATAATAATAATAATAATAATAATCATCCTTTCAGCTATTTGTGAATTATGAAGCAATAGGTGTCCACTAACTAAAATGACTGAACACAACTATTTCAAATCTGGTATTTGGCTAAGCCTCCAAAGAAATAGCTGCATTTCAAGGAACAAATACAAGGAAGTACACAAAATGTAATAGCTTTTTCTAAGTGCCTCGTTGGCATTTACTGAAGTTTGATTCAAGGTTACAAAAGACATTGTCATTGCTTGTGTGAGTTGTGATTTAATTCTGAACACAAATTTTAAGAATTTATTATTCTTATGGAATGGCGGTTTGGGATTTGAAGAAATGTGGAATCATTGATACATTTTTTACATCATCCAAATTTGTACTGCAGATGACCAAGTATGCTTGAAACAGAATGGAATTCTTTCTTACAACATTCAAGAATCCCCATTTGTTTTCCTCCTTTCTCCTCTTATACTTTGAATATGGGGAGAACCCACTCCACCTTATCATTTTTCTGATGGAAATAAAAATAAGACAACTCATACCATTTTTATTTTTCCCATTTAAACTTTACGTGGAGCAAACTTAACCAACACATAATGATATATTAGCACCTCATTTATCTTTTGCTGTCAGAGGCTGTTTTCAACAAAAACAAAATTTTAAGAAAACTAAAATTTATCCATTTGCGTTGAAACGCTACACTTTTTATTTGAATGTTTTTTTATCCTAAAATACCTTACACATTTATTTCTTATCCTTCTCAAAAAAAGGGATTAGATATCTATAACCCATTAAAATTTTAGTGTCTCAAAATTATTTATTGCTACTCTTAATTAATGTAATCTACTAAAATATAGTAATGTTGTAGATCATATAAATATATAAAGTTGTTTGACCCTACATTAGAAGACTAGATTTTCACTGTTCCATTTCAGTGGCTCTTGAGTAATTTATAATTATTTGCTCTTATAATTAATGGTTTGAGTGTTTGTGTTGTTTTGTTTGTTTTTATCTCTTTTTATGATATTCTCTCTTATCTCTCAGTTTTAAACTGCCATTTTTTGTTGTTGTGGTTGTTGCTTGTTTTTATGTGGTTGTTGTAGTGGTCATTCACTTCGCCTAAAACATTACTTCTGATTTCCTTTGATATGGAAAATGGAATAACTCAGTTTTAAAAAGTTAAGTCCTTTAAAATATGAATCTCATCATGTCACTTTTCTGCTCAAAACCTACAGTGACTTCCCATTTCATACAATGTAATGGTCTGCCAACACCTCCACCACCTGTCCACTCATCCACATTCCCATTTCCTTTTGCTCTAGCCCTTGTTCACCGTACTTAAGCCTACTGTGTGATTTGCCGTCCTGGAAGCCACGAAGTTTGCTCCCACCTTAAGGCTTTGTCATCCATGTTTCCCTCTTCCTGAAATACTCTCCCCTCAAATATCCCCCTGGCTCACTTGCTCACATCTTTAACTCTTTGCTTAAATTTCACTTTCACAATATTTTCTAACCTGACCTGCTTCCCTATTTAAAATTTCAACTCTCTACACTGTCATATACGATTTTTTTAATGTTCCTGCTCTGCCCTATTTTTTCCTATAGTATTTATCACTTTAAAACCTAAAATAGACTTTATTACACACACACACACACACACACACACACACATTTCTTCTTGGTGGAAGCCAAGTTCCAGGAGGCAAAGATATTGGTCTGTTTTATTCACTGATGAAGAAAAGAGAGTAGAACAGCATGTAGCACAGCCACATCAAGTGATATGTTTTAAATTAAATAAGTGCATTTCAAATTGAGTCAAATACTTTAAAAATCAATATCTGAAAGTGCTGATTATCAATGTTTCTAAATTTTAATTAAAAATATTTTATCATTTGTTGTGACTGCTCAAATTCCTTCTGTGCTAACTTAAAGATTCTTTGCTTTGGATCAATGAGATTTAAAGATACTTGCTCTTCAGATAGAAAACATGTTACTATTAAAAGAAAGTCAAGCTCTTTGATCCAAGATAGACTTAATCCTATATGATAAACTCTAAATTTTGGATAAAGCACAATAATAGAAGAATGATTACATTCATTTATTCTTTGTTGTCTTTATGGTTTTACCTAATTATTAAGGTAAAATTGCTTATTTAGAAATAAAATGTAGACTTCTCCAAGGTTACCACCTCATAATCTCCTCATTAAAATGACCCCTTTATAACACCTCAGTAGTTATAGATTCCTTCACATTTATTCTGATATTTTCATTACTCTGTTCTAAATTGGTTTTAAATCCCTAGGAAAACAGAAATTTCCGTTATGAAATACAAACACTTATTTATATTATCTTTATCAAACTTGTTAAAAATAGAGGTGATATAGGTGAGTTGTGTCATTTCTGACAAATATGTGGAAGGAAGATATCCATACAATGTTTTAAAAAAATCTTCAATGTTAGCCCAGGGCAAATGTCTGAGCCTAATTAACGCAAATAAAGAAAACTAATATATACATGATACAAAGAAAAATAAAAGATATAGATATATGCCTTAATTTTAAGGTGGTTTTTTTTTTCTCAATGTAATTTACTGAGTTACAATACAAACTAAGTTTCTGATACAAGGAGCTGAACCTTATGAGTTCAATGCTTTAAAAAAGTTAATGTGGAACATGAAGACTAATAGAATAAAAGATTATTTTTCTTGTTTGAGTTCAGCACATATCTGCATTTGATTCAATAGAGCTAAAAAATATTTTCCAATGTCTAGGACTAAGCTTTGTGAGATGGGATGAGATAAAGTAAATATTATATTAATTTAATTAAAATTATTAATGTTTAGCTAAAATTACATTTGACAGCAATTGTTCTTGAACTAATCTTTTTATAGTGGTGATTATTATCTTTGTAATTAGTTAGGAGAAAGACTAAGCTGTTGTAAATAACAGACCTCCAAGCAAAGTGGATTAAATATAATATATATTTGTTTCTAGGCCACGATGGCAGTGTATTTCCTTTAGGTCATTAAAGGTCCAGGTTCCTTTAAAGGTTCCAGGTTCCATTTTGTTGTTCTTCCATCTCTTAAGATACTGAACTCATCTAAAAGATTGAGGCTTGATTACTGACTGCCTCATGCTCATTCTAGCTAAGGGAATGAGGTGGGGTTCGTTGTGGTTGGTAATTCAATGTCTAAGGAGAGCAGTTTGACTTAACTTGGGACTAGGTTAGACTTCTTACAAATCACTTCCCCGTACATTCAATAAGCCTAAGTTTCATCATATTGGAACACTTATTCCAACAGAGACTGCAAAATTTAGACTATCTCTATGACCATGTACACGGGACAAAGAAAAGAATTCAGTTTGGAGTTACAACACATGTATAATTCTGACTGGGCTTCTCACACCTATGTTTTTCTCTGGTAGTAGTGTGATGCCATCAACTTATATCTGAAGATTTAGTCCCAGATTGATCTTTCCTATTAGCAGGAAGGACATAGGGAAACTTAAAACGTGTTTACTTAATTCACATTGAAGTGATTCCATCTAGTCCAACCATGACCTTAGGCCTATTGCTTGTGCTAGTTCATATTTCTGTTAATCAATCTCTTCTATGCCAGTTTTTCAATAATTCTTATAGCCTATGTACCCAACTTGTCCATTTTTTTTCTATCTGTAATAACTGGATTCCTATTTATGGACTCCAAATTTTAGAGTGCAGCTCCTTAATGACAGCCTGAGCTCCAGGCCTGTCTTTCTTGATCTCTGCCAGTTGTAGCTGGAGCAGTCCCTCCTGTATCTTGGACTCTGTGCCCTGGAGTTGACTTGTAACCTACCTATCCTTTTTCCCCTGTCGACTGATTTATTAGTTTTGAGCCATTTTAAGACCCTCTATTCTGTAATTGCTGTTACTAAAGTAAATACTTCTAACCTTGCTCCACTTAAGAAATCATAGGCCTTTGCCTGAATATAATCATTAGAAATGTTTGGAATTCAGTTCCGGTTTCCTCTGGTCAGGATATTCCTCATGCTACTTGAGTTCTCATTATATCATCTTCCTGAACTACTGTTTTATAAAATATCCCATCAGAATAATTACAGGGTAGAAATAGGCTCACGTAATTGACCCATAAGGAAAGATATCACTTTTATCCTGCCCATGATAAAATAAACATGTAGATCCTCCCTTAGCAAAATGTAAATAAATACAACTATGATCAAAAGTATCCCTATCTGAAATATTTTAAAATCAATGGTCGTGTGCTTTCTCTCTATATAAACTTGTTTGCAAATTTTCTTACGAGTAGAATCACAAACTCCTCATTATAGATGGTGCTTAGTGTGCAGCTTAACACTCTTCTTGCCTAGACAAGGTACAGAGTCCTGTTCACATGCTTTACAAAAACTTATTATTATATTTATATCCTCTTGTACTCTCAGTCAGGACCCTGCCAAGTGTGTTAGCTGTTCTTTCTATTGTAGGTTTCAGGCTGTGATGCTTGTTTTCAGTATTCCACAACAAAATGTATACTGGCATATAAAGTACGATTAATAGATATTTTATGGTTGCAACAAGACACAATGGAAAGTATTGAGAAATGATATTCTGTCCATTTGCTTCTGGATTTTGATGTATGGGTTAGCCATGCAGAAATGTCAAGTAATTCTTCCCCAATTCCCTCCTCACTGAAGTGAAAACTCCAAAGCTTCAGAGTGCACTTTTGCTTTGTTCTTCCACTCTTTTGGAGGAGAAAACTTGAACTATATACTTGGTCATGTTCATTAAACTGTAGAAAACCTCCAGATACTATCAGGCAATCTCTGCCATAGCAAATAGTGTAAGCCCTACTGTCAATATGCAAACTATTTTTCAAGTCTCATGAGAAAGATTTCCACAGATGATAGGGATTATTTTGGTGGCATAGGTACATTAAAATATTACACAGAGAAGTCTTGACTGGTTCCACATTTGAAAACTCAAATCAATTCACATTTTTCAATATGAATGTTCTGGGAATTCAGGCTGCTTTCTTCCACCTAAAATTGAACAGTGGACAAGAACTGGAATGATGGAGTTATTTTGGTGCTACTTGAGCAGCTGTTAAGGGTTTAGGTTCATTTGGATTTGAATTATTGCTCAACTAGCATACTACTCTCTATTTAACTGGCTGCCTGTCATATAGTGTGTGCCCCAAAGTACTATAATAAATGGTATGGAAATTAGATTGCCTGATAAGTGTGCCCAGATTTCCTCACGTAGGCCAAATATTCAATCAGACATATATTTATTTTGTGCTCTAGAGTGAGTATAAAGCTTCTGTGATTATCCCAGAAAATCTTGCCTGCTTAAGAAAATATAATTTCTATTGGAAAATATGGTATGCACCCATGAGAAAATAAATTCTAAGCCTTGTTTTACCATGAGGTCACAGAATATTTACTGAATGCCCTGATATTAATTGGAAATGGGTTGGATTTATGTGGTATTTGGGTTTGTGCTCCTGTGCCCTGTCTGATGTGAACACAGGTGATCTGTGTCTCCTCCAGGCAATGGTCTTCTTCTATTCCATTAAACAGTTTTTCAGGTGTTTTATCCTGATCATGATCTGTGACTTCAAGGCAGGAATTATCAGGGAGACAACCAGCATTTAACTCGCTTCTTATATCTAGTCTTCCTCAGGTAAAAGAATAAAACACATTTGCCACAACAGACCAATATTCAATGGAAAAAAACAGTTTCCTTTCCTTGCAAAGGGGATTTTTACGATCTCATAAATTGGGTGCTATCTAACTTTTGAGTGATAATTAATGTAATGAAGTAAATTCAAGGTTCGTATGTCGCCCTCATGATTCATTCATTAATAGCATTGGTGGTATCCCTCTGACACTGTAGAAAACCAAATATTTTTAAGTATGGCCATCTTTTAGACAATGTTTTCACCAAGATGCTTTCTGATATTTTATTTACTTGGTCTCTACTGAAATAATTTTTAAAAATTGTTAACCGTACAGTTTCAGTTGGGTTCGGCATTTACAATATGGATTACTTTGAAAAAGGTAAAAAGGACACCTTGGCTGAAAACCTGCTCTTTTAACGATCAGGACAGATCTTTAGAGTGTAGAAATCATATTCACATGAAGTCTATGTCCTTCTCATCAAATATTCTTTATTGGCTTCACCTTCTTTGTCCTGTCACTATCAAGTCTCTTGGAATTTGCCAAAATCTACAGTAGACTGAGGGATAACAAAGGTGGGAGTTATGATTGAAAATTAAAACAGGTAGAGGAATATATTAACTAAGAAGGAAGAAGAAATAACTAAATAAATGAGTCATGAATAATGATATCATATTTTATGTCTATGTTTTGCTTTCTCAGAGTTTTTATACTTTGTAATCAGTTGTTTGCCTTATGATTTTATTTGACAATAATCAGAAAACTGGCATACTAGGTGGTATCTTCTTTTCCCATCATTAGCTTTAATTTTTACTATGGATATTTGAGTCATTCATTTCTAATCTAGAACTTTAGTTGGATATTAAGAAATATGATTGCAATGGATAATTTTTGGTAAATTATGTTACGGATTGATATTTGATTGATTCCAAGCATACGATATGTTCTTATGTTCGGCCAACAAAATGTATATAAATAAATTAGTGAAGCCTCATGATATCAAACTTTATGTTTGAGGGCAACTTTTCAATTAAATTAAGACATAACCAAATTAAATTTCTTCTTTCTTCCTCCCTTTAACTCTCTATGCGTTCCTTTATTTTCTCCTTTGATTTTTTTTTCTCTTTTTCTATCTCTAGTTGTTTGTCTCAACTTAAATTTTCTTGTAATTCCCCAAATCATATTTTGTTATTGATTTTGTTCAATTTAACATTGTTTTCTCTGAATTGAATTACTTTACACAAGGCATATTTAGATATTATTCTATTATTTTAATAGATCAAATTATTTTTATTTTGATAACTATTCTGTGATAAAAGCTGAAATGTCAAACAAGTCATTTACATATGTTGCAATGTTTTTAGTGTATACTCAAGATAAATATAGCTTTTGTAATTGCTAAAAATAACATTGCAAATCTTACTGTGTAATACCGATGTTCTTAAACTCTATATACATTCATTGGTAATTTTCATAAATCTGTTTATTTTCAAGCTTACTCAGTATTTTTCCACTTGATGGGACATATTTAGGATTTCTGTAACAGAGGGGTTGAACGTAAAGATGATTATTGAGAAAAAGTGGAGGAAGACCAAATCCTCACTTAGCAACTTGAAAAACCAATAGACTGTTTATATGTCAACTTTAATTTCACATAGAACTCAAATAACCACCATTTGAACACCACTGAGGTATGACAAGACAACATTAAACTGCCATAAGTTTCCATTACATTTCTCATTAAATCACCCATAAAATGTTGGGGTAGAAATTGACACTCAAATTGTTTATCTTAAGATGGCTATAGTTGACTAAACTTTCCATTCACTATCAACATTGCTATTTTGGATGAAAAAATTATCCAAGGGACTGTTGAAAATTTTTAAAAGGGAGGGGGAACAAAAGGTTGCTCCCTAAATACTCTGAATGAGATATATCTAGAAGTTAAGATCTGGTAGGAATATGGTCTTAAGCCAGCCATAATAAACTTCTGGGAACCATTAGAAGCCAGTAGGAAAACAAGATCTACTTTTCAGATGAAACACCATCTTCCAAAATTGATACATATTGACTTTTTATGACAATAGCTAACAGACATTTTTGGTTTACTACTCAATATCTCAACATCTCTTCCATTCCTCCATGGTAACTAGAATTCCACACACACATCCTCCTTTATTTTCCCAGTTGCCCAGCCTCAGGAAATGGCACCCTATTCACAGCTCATGAACACATTCTTTTTGGTCAAAGCCAATTATTGTAATTCTTTTCTTTTTGTCAGTGACTCCAATAAGGGTTGACACATAACACACTAACTCACTTCTGGCTAATGAAACTTGAGAACTAATTTAAGAAAGACAGGAGTGAGGGCTTCTAGAAAATGTTTTCTCAGGCATAAGAAGAAGATACCAAAAAAGATGTCCCTTTATACCTTATGTCTGGATGTGATCCCTGGAGTTGCTTCAGCCATCTTGTCATCAGAATGAAAATGAGAAAAATATAAGGAAGAAGACAGAGTCAAAGAATTACAGAGAAATGAAGAGCATTCTGACAATAAAGTGCCAGGGATGACATGCCTCTGGGTGCATTGTTGTGTGAGCTAATACATTATAATTACACTATTTAAGTTTATTTGAAGTGTTTTTTCTATTTCTTTTAGTCAAATATTTTCTTTCCTGTAAAACTACTTCTTTTTAATTAAATCACCAGGCTTGTTCATGGATTTTCTGTTTAGTAAGCTTCAGTTTTATATAAACACTGTTATTTTTTATTACATTAAATCAACTAAAGCCAAGAAAACATTTCTAATTTAGGTTGGCATGCTGCTAATCTTTCCTCACATTAATCCATCTCTTTCACTACACCAGAGTGATTTTCACAAATCTAATCATAACACTCTTGCTTAAAAGGTATCTAATTGTATTCTACCATGTAAATGGGGGCAGACAACTCCTTAGTATATCTTTTTATTTCTGTTTAGTTTTTTTAGTTTTCAATTATACTTGATATTCAATATTATTTTATATTAGTTTCACGTGTACAGAAGCACAGTGGTTAGACATTTATATAATTTATGAAGTGATCACCCTGATAAATTGATTATCCACCTGGCACCATACATAATTAATCCAATATTATTGATATACTCCCTACGCTGTACTTTACATCCCCATTACTATTTTGTAACTACCAATTTATACTTCCTAATTCCTTCCCATTTTCCTCCCAGAACCCCAACCCCATTCCCATCTGGCAACCATCAGTTCATTCTCTGTATCTATGAGTCTGTTTCTGTTTTGTTTGTTCATTTACTTTGTTCCTTATTCCACATATAAGTGAGATCATATGGTATTTCTCTTCCTCTGTCTAACTTATTTTACTTACCATAATACGCTTTAGGTCCATTCATGTTATTGTAGATGGTAAGATTTCATTCTTTTTTATGGCCACATGATAGTCCATTGTAGACATGGACCACATCTTCTTTCTCCAGTTATCTATTTTTATTTTTTTCATATTAGTTTTATGTGTACAAAACACTGTAATGGTTAGACATTTATCATGTATACCCCTCACAAAGTGATAACCCCCTATCCCAATCTACCACCCCTCTGACATCGCATACAACCATTACATTTCCACTGTCTCTATTCCATATTCTGTACTCCGCTTCTTGTGAATATATATATATTTAAAGTTGACATTCATTATTATTCAGCTTCAGCTTCAGGTGTACAGCACAGTGATCAGGATGCTGTAGAGGCCTTAGTACATCTTTGTAAAACATGGTCTCCCACATATTATTTCTGCTGTGATTCCAATCACTATATTTGAGGTTTTATTGTGCCAGAGCGTCAGGTTATATGATCCACCAAATACTGCCAGAGTCCTCATTTCCCCAAACTCCAGTCCCATGGACTACTTGGTGTTAGTTTATGAAAACATGCAGAATAACAAGGAAACAATCTATTAATCTAAAGATATAGTTAATGATATCAGATGCTACTGAGACCAATGTACGTGTCTGATATTCAAATATGCCTTACAATGTTTAAATTTAACTTCTTATAAAACAATGTGCTGCTGTAGTTCCTTATAACTTTTAAAATTTGTGTTTTGACAACATTCCAAATAAATGGGATAAGTACAAATCTTCATGTCTTTTCAAAGTGGTCTCCACACTACAACTATCTGAAGCTAACATTTTAGGCAGGTTTCATAATGATAGCTACCACTTATTTATTGTTCGTTATGAGGGGCTAGGCAACTCACTCACACACACACACACACACACACACACACACACACACACAACGGGCACACATACACACCTGGAAAAACATATGCTGATATGCTAAAAATTCATTAGGAAATGGAAACACAAGACTATGTTTATTGATCGTTATTTTGTGCTGTCATTTGCAATGGCAGCAACCGTCAAAGCAGCATCAGATCACGTTTTCCAAACGGAATGCAGAGCTTTATGCCTCTCTAAAACTTCATTATGTTTCTCATGAAACAATTTGCCTAATGTAGAATTTAGAATTCTAACGTATGTAATCCAGAGAATTTTGAAGGCAGTTATTGATTTGAGCAATATAAAGGCTCTTTGGCTCTGTTGTCTTTTTTGTACATATTTTCTTATTGCATCAGCTCAATTAGAGCTGAGTAAGTAGCAGAACGCCCTTTAATTCTGAAAATTTTTCCATGTGTTGTTTTTATTCTTGGTTCCAACGAAAATCCGTTCTGCATAACAGCAAAGAATGATGGCTGGCACTGGCGTTCTTCTTAGGACCATGAAGGTGTTAGAGAAAAGTTTTCAAAGAGGGGTAATGCAGTGGGCATTTCCAAGAATGAATGGTCACCTGCATGTATAGTTAGCCCTGTACCACAACAAAGGATAAGAGGTAGTTCTTGCTCTGCTCTTCATTCTTATCTCTAAATCAGAGATTTAATCTTGCTGAAATACATATACACCTTACAATTTTTCACATTCACATCGGTATTTTCCCTTTCTACTTTGTGTCTCTGCATACAAATCAGCCACAGAACAAATCTGGGGAGAGTAGCTTTTTTTTTTTTTTTTTTTTTTTTTTAATTCTTCAGGAGTAATGCATAAGATAGAGTTGTTCCATCAAGGCTTGAATACATGGGTTCAAGATCGTAAGTAATACGTGCCCAGAAAGGCAAAGACAGAAAACAAGGATCAATAGATTTATCCTGGGATCAATGGTAACTCTATGCGATCCTTTATTCAGTGAAATTTGAGGATTTCTGAGGCATTTGTCTACTTCTTAAAAAGCATAAAACAAGCTAATTATCTCTGCCTGCACAAAATGACTATGTGGGTTTGAAAGGATTCTAACCAATAAAAATAGTAAGTCTGCCCCTTAGAACAGGTATTCTTCAGAATGCTAATAGTATATGGAAGGGAAGAGGATTTATTTGCATTGTTTTGGGGAATTCTGGTTCAAACAGAGTAAACACAATTCCTACAGGACTGCAGATCTTTTAACAGATTTCTAAAACATAGCATATTATAAAAACTTTCTAAATTAAATATGAGGTCATACAATTAAGTTTGCGAACTTTCCCCATGTAAACACACAGTTGATTGACTGTATATGGTGGAACTGGTACTCCACAGAGAACTCTTTAGGAAAACCTTAGGGAGTGCTAGTATCTTGGCCCCTTTAAGGAAGGGATTCTGCTACACAGGCACATGTGTTTTTAGATTCCTTACCTAAGAATTGATTGTCTGAATTCCTGGTGCGTAATTGTGGTTTAACCAGTTCTTTGTGTATGGGGCAGGGGAATCTAGAAATTTGAATTTCTCTATTTTCATTTTACTTCATCCTAGAGAAAGGCATTCATTCTCATAATGTGAACGTTTACTCCTATTTTAATTTTTCTTAGTTCTATATCTCAAACTATGAACTACCCCTGAAATTTAATCATTTATCTCCAGCAGCCTATTTGGCTATTCAATAGGATAGATATATCTTAAATCATACTTAAATTTCCCCCTTAACGGATTGTATAACTGGTCTCCTAAAATACCACTACAGCAGTAACAATAGTTAGTATTAATATTTTGTCCTGACTACTTCACATGGACCATCTTTGTTAATAAACAAGAAATCTCACAATAAACCTAACATGTAAGTGCTGTTATTATTCCATTTCATAGTTGAGGTAAAAGAATTTCATAAAAATGATGTGGTTTGCTCGATGTTTTTCAATAATGAACTATTGAGACAAGATATGAACTCAGTAGCTTTTTCTTAAAAACCCACATGTTTAATTACTATTATCTAATCTCAATATTTACTATTTCTGTCTATAACGATAGAGTTCTCCTAATAATAGAGGTTTACTCAACATTTTTGAACTCTCAATTCCAAATGTAAATTCCATTCAGTCATTTAGCTGGTGGTCTTCCTTAACTATGTTTCTCACATTTAGTCCATTCTTTTTGTTCCTATGACCAATAACATTGCTTCCTCCTAGCTTATAGTAAAATCATATTACTAATCTCTTAGGTTCCAGTGTCTGCTATTCCAAGACCATTTGCATACAGTGGTACACACATCGCTTTCACCATGTCACCTGTTACTCAAATATCTTTAATGTCCTTTCTTCTTAAAGACAAGTTCCATAACTCACAGCGGTATTAGAGAACTTTTTTTTAAAGACTTTATTGGGGAACAGTGTTTACTTCCAGGACTTTTTTTTTTCCAAGTCAAGTTGTTGTTTTTTCAGTCTTAGTTGTGGAGGATGCAGCTCAGTTCCAGGTCCAGTTGCCGTTGCTAGTTGCAGGGTGCACACCATCCCTTGTGGGATGTCAAACAGGCAACTTTGTGGTTGAGAGGACGCGCTCCAACAAACTGAGACATCCAAACTGAGACATTCAGGAGATCAGCGGCAGCTCAGCTCAAGGTGCCATATTCAATCTTAGTTGCAGGGGGCAGAGCCCACCATCCCTTGCGGGACTCGAGGAATTGTACTGACAATCTTGTGGTTGAGAGCCCACTGGCCCATGTGGGAATCGAACCGGCAGCCTTCGGAGTTAGGAGCATGGAGCTCTAACCTCCTGAGCCACCGGGCCGGCCCCCTAGAGAACTTTTAACATTTTTTCTTATTCTTCTTATAAACTGATCTTCCACTCCAACATAGAAACCTGGTAATCGTGGCCTCAATGGAGCTGACAAAGTCCTGTCTTGGGTTTTCACTGAAATAATCCTGTCCTTGCAGAATGGACTATCTCTTACCTTCACTATCCCATTTCTGCTTGTGCGTTATAAATGCATGAGGATTCTGTTATAAATTACTGCATTAAAAATGTCAAGATTATTTGGTAAGACACAATTTTGGGAAATCATTCAAATCCCTTATCCAGACCTGCTTTATCCTTCAATACACTTTGCTAACACAGCAGTTTATTTATTGTCCTTTAAGGAGATTGGTCCTGCCGTACAAGGTTCTCTTGCCCACATAATAAACAAGCTTTTGGCAGATGTTATTTTTTTTTCTTGCTGTACTTTGGGTTCAGCAGTTTGAGATAAGCCATTTAGTTGATTATGGAGGAAGAAGAGAGCTATAATAAACTCCTTAAACTTCCCTTTTTAATTTATTTGATGTATAGAAATTCTAAGGGAAAAGTGACCTCTCCTGCTCTCCCTTCAAAATTAGAAATTATCTGATTAAATAGTTTTGGGAAATTACTTCGACATCCATACTTTCAATTAAAACTTTCACTAAAAAAAAAAAAAAAAGTGAAGAGAACAAGTAAATAGTTTTGAGAATATTTTAAATATTCTTTATCCCAGATACACTCTACTTTAAAAACAGCTTCAGACTTGGCTCGAGATAATTTGGGGCCTTAGAGCAAAACTGAGCTTAATAATTTTAAAATATCAATATTTTCCGTTCATTTCCATGTCCTCAATTTATCTAGGAATATTGAAGTTGAGTTGGCAAACACATTAGCAATGTATATAATGCTTTCTCCTTTGTAAATACAGTGATAGTGTTTTTCTACAGTCCTTTCAGATGTGTCTATGAGCATAAAGGGATGTGGAGAATTGAAAGCATTATGATAATTAATTTGATTAATTACCTCATTATGGCTTTAATTTTCTATCTCCCTCTGTGAGTGGAGCATAGCCTAAATATAAGTTTTCTGAAATATTCTGGGTATCAAATTGCATGCAGATTATTTTTTAAGAAAATGTTTAAAATCTCGTGAATCATATCACCTAGTCAAGTATGTATCTGTGGAAAAAAATGATGAATATTCATTTAAAATCAGTTTGCATCTTTGAATCAATCCTAGAATGTTTTATTTTATATTGAATCAAATGGCAAAAAGCCTATTTTTATTTTCTCCTATGTGAACAGATATATACTGAGAATCTCCACTCACTGTGAGTTCACAATTCAGCCTAACATACCACTTAAAATGATCTGCAATTTGATTCTTAAATTTATAAGTGTCGGGCTCATGAATTGGACCTGAAAGCAAATGTTGCACAGGGGTTTCAAAGTCTGGATGTAAAACACCAGACAATTTGTATATGGGCGTAGTTACCTGCTTCTATTACACTGCGTATACTCTTGAGAGAGTTTAGTCTAAAATGAAAGAAAATACTCCAATCTTTTTTTAGCTATTAACTTGTAGACCTTTTGCTATAGCATGATTTATTGCTATCCTCACATGCAATTCAACATCAATGTACTTTGAGTTGAGAAGTAGTCTGAGGTCTATAATAGTTTTTATTTTTAAATTGGAGCACAACAGCTGGTTCACTATCATCATCATGAGAGGAGACCATAGGTTTTAGGTAGTGAGACTTCACTTAACTGAACAATCAACGCCCTTCTTCCCTTTGTTTCTTCTCTGACATTGAGTCGCATCAAATCTAAAATACCGATTTCTTAATAAACCTTTACAAAAAGGGAAAATTATGTTGATGCAACACATTTGTAATCACTACACTCTCTAGTCCCAATTTCCCATAAGATGAATGACCCACCCAGCGAGCTGAGCCGAAATGAGAAGGTAGCATTCCCATGTCCTTTCAATGCCTGCATTCCAGTGACATAGAGGCTGAAGGCGGCTCAGATGCAGGTTTAATCATGTAAAGTGTTTTACAATATACAAATGGGAATTT
This sequence comes from Rhinolophus hipposideros, assembly GCF_964194185.1. Classification (NCBI taxonomy): domain Eukaryota; kingdom Metazoa; phylum Chordata; class Mammalia; order Chiroptera; family Rhinolophidae; genus Rhinolophus; species Rhinolophus hipposideros. The sequence goes on along the minus strand of NC_138050.1, from coordinate 33,198,314 downwards.
GAAACTGGGAAGTACATATTTAGGTTTGTAAAAGGAAACCACCTATGATTTCAGGACAAAAAACAGACAGAAATGGAATTGCTAATGTCAACAAAGTGAAATAGAAAATTGGGGGATTGAAAGCTAACAAAAATAGTGTTGCTTCATTTTAAGCTTTTCTCTTAATTATCAAATTAATTACCTCAATTTTTCATTGGAATTCATGTATGGATCTGCCAGACTACCAAGATCATATTTCTAATTGCTATAATAGACATAGCCCTGTTAAAAGATGAGGCTATGTTATTAAACTTTAGAATTGGTGTGTCTAAATTTGGCTTAAAAAAAAAAACATTGAAATTAATATTATCTCATAAACTTGCATGTATACATGTATCTGGATGTCTTATAATAAATTCCATATATTCAGAATTAATTGTCTTACTCCATAAAGACAGCATGTTGTATAATTTGCCTAATTGCTCATCATCCCTATTTTAACTTCCTTCTGGGCAAACAGCCAGGTTATTTCCCAGCCTCCCTTGGTTGGGAGACAGGAGCATGTGACTGAATTCTGATAAATGAAATGTGGGCAGTATGATTTACAGCACTTCCAACTCTATATGTTATCTTGGCTCCTGAAACTCTGAGTGTACTTCTGAGTATCTCTCTCAGATATCTCAGAGCAGGGACCATAAAAGAGCCATGCTTGCATATTTTTTATGCCTAGCATATGTGTATTTTGTGCTGGAAAACAAAAATGTGTGTTTTCTTTATAAATTTAAGAATGAATTATATGTATAGTAATTATATGTTCTAGCTTGCCCAGAACTTACTAATTTTACACATTTTGTACTGGCATAAATATTAATGCAGTCCCCTTTCACTTTAAAAAATGTCCCAGTTTATAATAATCAAGTAATCACCCTACCTTTCCTGCATAAACCACTCCTCAGGATTCATACAAATAAGGGTTGCTTTTATTTATAGACATAATCTCACCAATTAGTGAAGAAAACCTGATAAAATGATATTACCACTTTGCAACACCTAATATAATAATGGATTTAGACAGTGGTCATCAATGGCTGCTGATATCACATCAGAGAACCACCTGAATGAATGCCTCCAGATGGAAACTCCCAACACTTACAAACCTTCTTGCAAAAATACCAAACCCAAATTTGATTAAGCCTCTGGATTTAAGCAACAATTTACAGGAAATACAGGGAACAAAGGACATGATAAATGACATCACGGGGAGATATTCTGAGAAATCCTGTTGGTGGAAAGTTCTACAAGACAAAAAAGAAACCAGTCTTTCAAAAACAAATAAATCACAAGGAGAAAGAAAAGAAATGAATAGGGAAACCTAAAGATCAAAAGAGACAAGAAATGTATCAAGCAGCTGCAACATGTGGATCTGATCTAAAACCTGATTCAAACAAATGAATTTAAATATGAGATACATTAAAAATGCCTGCTTATTTAAATATATTAAAGAATTGATCTTATTTTTAGTTACATACTGAACTATTTACAAATGAAATGATATAATGTTGGGAAAATGTTTCATAACAATCCAGGAGGCAGGGGATGGGAGAGGTGGTGTAGATGAAATAAGATTGTTTATGGTTTGATAATTGCTGAAGTTGCTAATATATAAAACAATTTTATTGTATGATTTTCTCTATTCTGTCTATTTCAATTCTTCTAAAATACGATATTTTAAAAGGATGTGTGTGTGTGTGTGTGTGTGTGTGTGCGCGCGCGCGTGCGCGCGCGCTGCTGGGCACTCACTTCTTCCCTTTCTGATTTTCCACGCTCCTGACTTTCAGGAGACACGATCTTGTTATGAATTGTTGTTTTTTTTCTTTTATCATGTGAGGAGAGATCAGAGAGATCATTCTTTTGGGGCCTTCATTCTTACTATTTTAGCTTTGATTTCAGACACCAGCCTGTCCTTCATGTCCGTTTAGTGAAGATTCTAGAGTGAGGAACGAACGTGTGCTTCTCATTCTTTGTGAAAGTAAGTGGGTCTAAATTATAAATGGGAAAATAACTGGCATTGAAGAGAAAAAATACTAAATTCAAAAGTGAAAAATATAGCTTAGATATAAATAAACTTTTAGTTGAAGAAATGAACAAAATGCAACAGACTCAAAATAGGAACCGGGATATATGTGATATCTCAATTGTATAAACACCATCGAATGTCTCAGGACCAAAATCCAACATTTATTAGGTAGGTGGCCATTGAGAAGTCTTTGAACAACTCTTGAGTCTTATTCTGTTCATTTGTAAAATAAGGCGTTAGAACGCCTATGTAATAAACTTGTCTTTTAAAAATGGACTATATGTAAAAGTATCTGGTACGTGGTAGGAAGAATTGTTCTGAATTTTATGGGCTATTGAGTACCATTCAATAAGATATTCATTAACATGAGTAGAAGGAAAAACATTTAGAAATAATCATATAAATTTTAAATACATACACTATTATTCTACCAACTATTTATCAAGTAGCTACCATGGACTAGGCATTTTTCTTAGTGCTGAGGAAGCAGTAAACAAAATAATATTGTCCATCTTCATAAAGCTTACATTTTGGCAATAATAACTAAAATCATAGGTAATACATGGTTAGAACATTTTTCAGTATATAGTTTTAAAATTAAGTTGCTAATTTATAATATGCTTTAAAATTTTAGCTATCATCTAAGTGGTTCCTTTGACCACTGCCCCTGCACACACACACATACACACACACACACACACACACACACACACACACACCACTAAGAATGAAACTTCACTCAACTCTCTCCTGAGTAGAGACTGATAGTGAAATTCAGGTTAATTTAAGAACCATTATACTCATCAATATTCTGTGAGACTAACAATAGTAGTCAATCTGTTTTCTAAGAACATGGCAATACACATTCAAGCACTTACCAAGCCATGCTGAGAGCAGGTGGTTGCAATCTGCAGCAGTTTACTTAACTACTTTTCTCCATTTTGCAAGCTTTGCTTTCTCAAGTTCAATGACGCTGCACCTGACATCTCATCAGTATGCAAAGACATGTGTGCCTGCCTACAGTAAACATAAATCCCTCTTTAAAAAAAAAAAGTGAGACCACCACAATACAGCACTTTTTTTTGTAGAATTTGTCACTCATTATTTCAAGGGTTGTGTTTTATGTTTTCTGGGGGTAAAAATTGTTTTGTTTTTAAATTTGTCATTTATCCCAACGGCGAAGATGCACAGATGTGAGGGTTTAAATGACAGTGACTGACCTGCCCACCAACAGTGAATTCTCACTAGAAAATTCAGGCTATTGCCAGTGTTTGCCAGCTTGATTGCTCTAGCCAACATTAATTCGTGACCTCTCAGATGCTTAGCATGCCATATGGAGATCCTCCCCATTTTTCTCTAAGAGCTAGTACTGGGAAATCTTATTATACTTGTGACTAAATATGCGTATAGCATACCCAGACTGGCACATGTAATTGATGTGATTTATTTTAATTGTTTGAAAAATAGTTTGTTAGATAGGTTCCAGTCAGTTCCAGGCCACAGGATCCACACAGCACTAACATTCTATAGCACCTTGGCACCTCTTTCTGAGCAGTGACACAACATTGTTTAGTTAGGGTAGTGTTTCCACCAGTGCCGGATTACAATACTTTTCTAAAGGAATTTTGAGCCTCTTATCCAAATCTAAACAATCTTAATTTTCATAAGAGGACTTGGGAGTTAGCAATTTCACAATTATTGATGAGGCAGTTTAAACACCAACCTAGAGGATATAGGGCCAAAGGTAATTAATAAATTGTGCATACGTGTGAATGTACTATGTGGGGAATCAGAACTGGCCAAGCCATGAGAGGCACTGGATTATAATGGTGAACAAAAACGGCATTTCGGATTCCAAAGTGCTTACAAATCAAGTACAGTGGGTGGGATGGGGCACAGTGGGTATAGCCTTATGATGGAAAGTTACAGCAAACATTTGGGAAAGACTGGTGAAGAAGTTGAGTGAGATAAACCATAGATGACAAGTCAATGGTTGAGATTATAATCAGTTGCGTCCCAAAGTTCATGACCTGATATTTTATGACTCTCTTCTCAGTCTGGGAAAGAAAAGAATATAAAAGATGCCTTATTTAGGCAGGATTATACAAAGTTTTACATAAAATAGTTGTATCTGAGCTCATAGCTGAGCAATCTTTCCAAACATAATTATACTATCATCAAAACATTGACTTCCAATTTGAAACTCCAAGAGGAATAATATAAATAGAATTACTTGAAATCCCAAGAAGGAATATATACATAGAATGTTTCATCCTCACATAATCATTTTATATTTTTCATTTGTAAGTTTCTCTATGTATTTCTGGAATAGTGACCTCTTTATCTAACCAACTGGATATACATGTAATGTTAAATTTCCTTAATCTTTAAAAAAATATTTTTGAATTCCCACCTTTGTTCTCTAAATATTTTATTTTCAAAGATGAAAGCTCTTTCTCAAAAATTAACATTCATAAATCAGCGATTTATAAAACATTAAAAAAACACTTTTTATATAAGACTAAAAAAACATTCAGTGAATGACAGATGATCAAAGAATAATGGACATTTGCATATTCTTCTTAATGATATCTATTAGGTTGGTGCAAAAGTAATTGTGGTTTTTGCACTTATTTTTAACCTTTTAAACCGCAATTACTTTTGCACCAACCTAATATATGTGAACAACTAATAGCTTCTTTAAAGAAGAAAAATTTAATATCCACAATGTATATACTTCTCATCCCTTTTGGCCTTGCATTTCACAAGAACTGCTCTTGAACTTACACACGTGGTTGATCTCTAAAAGGGAAGGGTTTCTGAAATCAATATTTATGGATTTTTACATTAGTGATTAGTGTTAATAAATGCAGTCTAGATTAATATGTTCACAGAATGTCCCATAGTTTCTTTAGAATCAACAAAAAAAAAAACATTTCACACAAAACCAGTCAGTGTTATGCTCTTTGAATTCACAAACACAAAGAAAGAAAAATCCGTAATAAAACAACTTCAGAAGTAGGGATGATCAATATTTTTTCCCAGCTTTATTGAGATGTAATTGACATACATATTGCATAAATTTAAGGTATACAATCTGTTGATTTGATACATTTACATACTGTTAAAATAAGTACTTCCATAGCTAGCTAACATTGGCATCACATCACATAATTACCATTTTTTTCTTGTGGTGAGAACACTTAAGATTTACTCGCTTAGCAATTTTAGAGCACATCGTAGTATTATTAGCTATAATCACCATACCGTAGGTACTCAGAAGTTGTTAATCTTATAACTGGAATTTGTAGCCTTTGTCCAGTATCACCCCATCCCCCCGAACCCCTAGTAACCACCACTTTACTCTCCATTTATCTGAGTTCAGCTTCTTAGATTTCACATATAAGTGAGATCATACAGTATATGTCTTTCTCTGACTTATTTTACTCAGCATAAAGCCCTCGAGTTTCACATACTCATTTAATAGTCCATCTTCTTTATCTATTCATCCACTTAGGTTGTTTCCTTATCTTGGCAATTGTGAATAACGCCACAATGAACATGGGGATGCACATATCTCTTTGAGATGCTGTTTTCATTTCCTGTGGATGTATAGCCATGGGATTGTGGATCATAATGGTTGTTCTATTTTTAAGCTATTGAGGATCACCCATACTGTTTTCCATAATAGATGCTCCAATATACATTCTCACCAACAGTGCACCAGGGTTCCTTTTTCTCCTTATCCTCACCAACACTTATTTCTTTTCTTTTGATACTAGCCATTCTAATAGTTGTGAGTTGATTTCTCAGAGTGGTTTAATTTGCATTTGCCTGATGATTAGAGATGTCAAGCACCTTTTTATTTACCTGTTTGCTATCTGTATGTTTTGTTTGGAAATATGTCAATTCGGTTCCTCCACCCAGTCCTTAACAGGGTTGTTTGTTTTTTTGCTATTGAGTTGTATGAATTCTTTATACCTTTTAAATATTAATCCATTTTCCACTATATGGTTAGCAAATATTTTACCCCATTCTATACATTGTTTTTCATTACGTTGTGTTTTTTTGTTTGTTTGTTTTGTTTTGTTTTTTCAGTTTGATGCAGTCACACTTAATTTATTTTTGCTTTTGTTGCTTGTGATTTTGCTGTTATTATCCAGGAAATTGCTCCCAAAAAGAATGTCAAGGGAAATTTTTATATGATTCTTCTAAGAGTTTTATGATTTCATGGCTTTAACTAATTTTGAGTTTATTTTTGTTAATGGTTAAGATAGGTGTCCATTTCATTCTACTGCGTGTGGCTATCCATTTACCCCTCACCATTTATTGAAAACTGTCCTTTCCCCACTGAGTATTCTTGGCTCCTTTGTCAAATATTAGTTGATTGTATATGCAAGGATTTATTTCTGGCATCTTGATTATCATCCATTTGCTATGTGTCTATTTTTATGTCAATACCATACTGTTTCGATTACTATCGTTTTATTGCACAGTGGGAATACAGGAAGGGTGATACCTCTGGCTTTGTTCTTCTTTCTCAGGAATGCTTTGGCTACTCCGGATCTTTTGCAGCTCCAAATAAATTTTAGGATTGTTTGATCTACTTCCGTGAAAAATGGCATTGGAATTTTGATAGTGATTGCATTGAATCTGTAAATGGCTTTGGGTAATATGTACATTTTAACAATATTAATTTTTCCAATCCATGGACATGAAATATCTTTCCATTTGTTTGTGTCTTTAATGAAGACACAAACATTTCTTTCATCATAATCTTATAGTTTTAGTGTATAGATCTTTCACCTCCTTGGTTAAATGTATTTCTACATATTTTATTGTCTTTGATACTATTGTGAATGACATTGTTTTCTTTATTTCTTTTTCATATATTTTGTTGTTAGTATACAGAAACAACTGTTTTCTGTACGTTTATTTTATAATTTAATTCATTGATTAGTTCTAGCAATTTTTTGGTGGAGATTTTAGGTTTTTTTTAATAGACATACATCATCTACAAACAAAGATAATTTGAGTTCTTCCCTTCTTTGTATACCTTTTATTTTTGTCTTACCTGATTACTCTGGCTAGGTCTTCCAGTACTATGTTGAATATGTTAAAAATGGACATCATATTCTTATTTCTCATCTTAGAGGAAAAGCTCCCAACCTTTGAATATGATACTAGCTGTGGATTTGTCATGTATAGACTTATCGTGTTATGTTCCTTCTATTTACAATTTGTTGTGTGTTTTTATCGTGAAAGGATGCTGTATTTTACTAAATGCTTTTCTACATATACTGAGATGATCGTAAGATTTTTAGTTTTTATTCTATTAATGTAGAGTTTTACAATTATAGATTTGCATATGTGGAACCATCCTTGCATCTCAGGGATAAATTCTATTTGCTTATGGTGTATGATTATTTTAATATGATCATACTGTCTAATTTTGTAACATTTTATTGAGAATTTTTTCATCTATAAGTCATCAGAGATATTCCAATCTCATTTTTCACATTATTCTTAGTAATGTTTTAGTGATGAGTAACGACTAATGGGATATCTATTTACTTATATGAATGTTATATTTTAAGAAATTTAAATAACATTCTTACTTGCAAATCATTCTTTTTTTAAGGAACCAGATTCAAATGAAATTTTTAAGACTATTATTAGGTTGGTGCAAAAGTATTTGTGGCTTTTGCAATTATTTTTAACCTTTTAAACCACAATTACTTTTGCACCAAGCTTTTAGTTTATTGTTATTAGTAAGTATAATGGTATTGTACTTATTTTTTATATTATACAAACAACATTGTACAAAATAATATAACTGAGTTTGGATTTCAGGTATGAGTTAATAGACTTTCAATATTTGACTTCATCTGGTGTACATGAAAATGGATGAATTCACATTTTCTGCTTGATGTTTTTCAGATAGCTGAATGGCAGTTTCTATGTGGCATTCTCATTTGGATTGGCCCTAAGTAGTAGATAATTCCCACTTAACATTTGTCTAATGAGACTCATCCATAATAAAAAGTGTTCTATGATCTAGGAACCATTACATATCTAAGAAATATTCCTATAACAAAAAGAGCAAAGCCTGTTTTTGTCAAAATATTTTATTTTTTTCCAAGTGTAATCTTTTAAACAAGATGAAAACATCCATCAAGATTTTTTCTTTTCTTTTCTTTTCGGTTTTTTTTTTAGGATTGACCCACAGAATGCTTTTTCTTGAAAATTCCAAACTGATTTTCTAAGATTATTCTCTCTAAATCCTACATATGTGAGTCCGATAATGTGGGTGAAGAACAGATGACATCAATGAAAGTGTAAATCAGAAAAACAAACAAATCAAAATTTAGGAGGCACTTTATGTTCTTAAAAACTAAATTCATAATTTGATGCCTCCAATTCTAAATTCCTTAATATTTAGGATATATGAAGAGGCATAAAATTCCAAATAAAACTAAATTAAGTGCTTAAATCTCTATTTTAATAACCAAAATTCTCCCAATTTACAAGTTTTTGTTTTTCTGTTTGTTTGTTTTGAGAGAGATGTCATGGGAATTTTTTTTTATTTCTTTGTTTATAAATTTGTTTTTAGGCCCAATATCTTAGCAACATCACCTTTCCATTGATTAAGTTTATTTTACTGCACGTATAAATGGTATAAAACATTGTTCTAAAAATGTGTTATTATGATTGTATGAAACCTAACCATATCAGAATTGGAGATAAGGTGAATCACAAATTGGTATTTTTGTCATTTGTTGTTTGTTTTGATTGGATCTCACACTTTTCAGTATCATACATAATTTTGACTTTAGTACCATGTAAAAATTTATGGCTTTTCACAGCATATAGAAGAAATTTTGACAATTATTCAATCAATGTGGGTTCTAGTTCTGATTCTGTTGCTAACCAGATGGCTAAACTTTAATATATTTCTTAAACTTTCTTGGCACTTAGCTTACTCATCTGATATATGCAGGCTTAGAGCAAGCCCATAATGCTGTATAAATTTTATTCTGCTTTGAAATGCATGATAAATGCTATTCTTCTGTGGCTCACACTTCCAAGTGATTCCTAAGAATGTGCTGGATTCCTACGATAATTATTTACTGTTTGACCATTTGCAAGTTAGTTAGTACCTCTGAACTTCAATTTGCTCATTGGTAAATGAGAATATCATTAACTATAGTAAGAAAAATATAGAATATCATTAACTATAGTAAGAAAAACAAGTTTGCAGGGTCTATCATCGAAGAAATATTTTTCACATGTTTGTTATTATAATATTAGGACCAAATCTTATATAATTATACTGTGTTTAAATACTTATATGTAGTTATTTCTATTGTCATTATTATTATTCATGTTAACTCCACTAACATCTTTCCCCTCAAAAAGTATATTGGCATGCAGTACTTTTTAGGAATAATTTTGTATCTATTAACATTTTGTAATGAGGTGTATTATCTGAACTTCAAAGCTATTCATGCCATTCAGGTTGCAAAACACTGAAATAGATGATTGCAAAATATTCTTTATGTGCTGTAATTCTGTGTTCTAGAACCATGTCTTTATTAGTTAACCAGTGCTACTACAACAAAATACCACCGCTTAGTGGCTTAAAAAAACAGAAACTTATTTTCTCACAGTTCTGGAGTCTAGAAGTCCAAGATCAAGGTACAAGCAGAGTAGCCTTCTTAGGCTACTCTCCTTGACTTACAGACAGCCCCTTCTCTCTGATCTCACATGCCTTTTTCTCTGTGTGTGCCTGCTCTTCTGGTGCCTCTTCCTTTTCTTAAAAGGACATCAGTCTTATCTGATTATGGACCATGGACCCACCCTCATGACTCATTTAACCTAACTTATCTCTGAAAAGTCCTGTCTATACATACAGTCACATTGAGAGTTAGGACTTCAGCATGTAAAGGTTGGGGAAACAATTCAGTCCATCAGTCTCATAGGGACATGCCTTCCTTACCCAGCACTGGAGGCTCATCACAGCATTGTGTGGGGTATATTAGCTCTATGTAATGGCTTGTTGGATCATGCAAGAGAAGGACAAAGCCTGGAGTACAAATAGCATGCATTACTTCATCATCGCTACATCATTTCAAAAATTGTGTAGGGAAAACTCACTGTTCACACAGAACAATTCTGTGAGCAGCCATGTGGGATTTGTCCGATATGGCCTGATTCTCTCACATCAGCTGGGTGTCCTACAATTTAATTAAATTTTGCCAATAACCAGAGTGAGCTCAGATCCCATAGGTTAAGTGCTCAGTCCCACAGACTTCCACCACATCAGATGCCAATCACAAGTAGTAAGCTCCTCGGTCAACTACAACTTTCGTCAGACTTGGCTACAAATCAGAGGTTCCCACAACCCCCTCCATGGGTTTGATAATTAGCTAGAGTAGTTCAAAGACCCAGGAAAGCAATTTACTTCCTAGTGCCAATTTATTACAAAGAGTCTTTTAAAGACTATAATTGAGCTGTCAGATAAAGATATACGTAAGGTGAGTTCTGAAAGGTTATGGAGTTGAAGAATATCTGTCTGTGTGGGTTGGGGCGTGCCATACTCCCACCATGTGGATGTGTTCATCAATCCAGAAGCTCTCTAATCTCTGTAGTTGGGGAATTTTATAGAGGCTGCATCACATAGGCATGATCAATTATTAACTCCATTTCCAATCAACTCACCACTCACCACTGCCATGTTTCTCCGAAAGTAAGACTGGGTCTTATATTAATTTTTGCTCCAAAAGATGCGTTAGGATTTATGATCAGGGGATGTCATCCTGAAAAATCATGCTAGGGCTTATTTTCCGGTTAGGTCTTATTTTCGGGGAAACACAGAATCCAGAGAATGAGGATGGGGCTTAATGTACTAAACTTCTAATCATGATTTGGTCTTTCTGGAGACCAGCTCGTAGTTAGGAGCCCACAAAGAATTGATATTCCTATCACCCAGGAAATTCCAAGGGTTTAAGAGTTCTGTGTCAACAATCTAGAATAAATTATTCTCCTAACACCCCTATTTACAAGGATTTTAGGAGCTTTATATCAGGAACCCGTGATATATATATATATATACACACACACACATATATATATATACATATGTATATATATACATATATACATATATATGTATATATGTATTATATTGTGTATTATGTATATTGTATGTTATATATATGTGTGTGTGTATATTATATACTATATATATTATATAATATATGTAGTGTTATTTCTCAGAAATTAGTTTTAAAAATACTTAAAAGTGGTGTTGTCCAGACTACATTTCCATCAGAATGGCAGAATACATAGCTTAGGAGCCTGAGGCACTCATGGGCTCTTCTGTCAGGGAGTAGGAGAAGCAGCTTTCTTGGTGATTGATCCTATTGCACGAGAACTCTCGTGTCGTATGCACACTTAAAAACAAAACATTCAGCCGAGACACCTTCCTATTGAAACTATTGTATAATATGATGTATTATATCCATTATGACAAACATCTATGAGCTACCTGTATACTAGGTAAAATATGAGACCTAAATTTTAACTAATGGCATGAATCTTTTTACTCCAGTGATCCAAACTATTCCATGTATTTTGTTTATTCTATTCTTTGTGTTATCAAAAAGTTCTACTTTTCAGGCTTATCACTTTTCACTGGGAATGTAACAGTAAAAGGGACCCCCAAACTTCCAGAGCTTGCTTATGTTAGCAATATTTTAAAAGGGATACTCTGACTTCAAGTTACCTCATTACTCCTTCACCACAAATCGTGTAATCAATGCATATGGTGGATGGGCCATGCTCATTGACTGGAAACCAGATAAACTCCCTGGTTGTGCACTGAAAAAATAAAATTGTAGTCAACAAAGTTAAAGTGTTCAGTAGGCCATACTTTGAATGGAATTCGAGCAATGCTATGATAGTGGAGAACACAAAATGCAGACACCATAACAATTAAAGTTAAACTAAGCCAGGATTTATTTGCATTTTTTAATGGGCTTAGGGGAGGAGGCAGGTGATATCACAGTGTTTACACCAAAACACATGAGCTGAATGAGCTAAAAGAAATAGTTGGATTATCCATGTGTCAGCATTCTAATCCTATCACACTTGTCAGCACTATAATTTCCAGCATATCACTTAGTTTTAGATACAGTAGACAGCCAGAATGTTTGTTTTCTTCTGATGAGCCATATGACTCAAAGAAAAGACTTAGAAATAGAATACTTCGAAAAACAAGGGAGTGTTGCAAATTATAGTGGTTTTGTTCACAGCTGTATAAATGTGTTTATTTATTTTTTCTGTAAAACAGTTAGACATTGAGCCATATTTCCTAGGGCCCAAATTCCTGAAATAGTAATTTTCCACTCTTCTCTGGTCGCTTGAAACCAAGCAGCTTCCAAGTTTTCCTAATGCCAATGAAATAAATTTGAAAATGAGAGTCTTTTTTAACTTCTACCATTTGATTAAAATTTTCAAATGCAACAAAATTAGGCTCCATATCTTACACATACATATGCTTAGTTTCAACCCTGTATGTGTGTCCTTATATAGTATTTAAGAAATTACTTCAGAAAATACCTATGCCTCAGAGTCCAGACTCATATTTTCATCACTGACTGAGTAGATATTCTGAAATGTCTTTCTGGCTTAAAACATACAGATACTAGATAAATTACAACCATATATGTTTAAATGCATTGCAGAGTTTACAAGAAGGTGATGGAGACCCCAAGGGCCTCGTACCCTGTATGCTCTCCAAAAGAGTAAACTGATAAGAGAGTTGTAAATAAATATAGGGACTGGGTTTCCTCTGAATGCAGAGGACTTTGGCAGGAGGAGCAGAGAGCTGTGATGGGAATGGGACACTACAACTTAGGCCTTGCAGAGAGGAGAATTGAAATCTGAGAATACTATATCAATCTGGGACACCTCAAAGTGTCATGACCTCAGTATAAGTTTTAGGGTGACAATTGTCTTTTTTTAAATAAATAGAATTAGTCCATAAACAGTTTATTTTTGTCGGCTCCAGGTGAGAATAAAAAAGATGATACTAATTTTTCTCTGAGAATTGCTAAGCCTTTTCTCATGAGGGTCTGCGGTTTGAATTTATATTATCTGCACCATCAGGGAATTCTCATCTGTAAAAATTAACAAAGTTCTCGCAGTAGGTAGCACCTAGTTGTTTCTGTCAGGAATAATGGAATATCTTTTTAATGAATATCATCCTTAATCTAGAATATTTTAAATAAAAATTAATTAACTTATTCATTTAGTTATCTACCAATTATTTAGTATGATTATTTCTACTTTTTACATGGTGTGCTCAGTATATTTTAGTGAATTTAGTAATTGGTATATATTGGTTTAAGTCTACCATCATTTGTTTTCTATTTTTCTTGCCTTTGCTCTTTGTTCTCTTCCCAACTTTCTGCTTTATTTGGGATGAAGGAAGCATTCTTTGGTGTTCATTTTTATCTATCCAGTTATCTTTTAGCTATACCTCTGTTCATTTGTGTGTGTGAAAGAGAGAGAGAGAGAGAGAGAGAGAGAGAGAGAGAGAGAGAGAGAGAGAAAGAGGGAGAGAGAGAGAATGTGAGTCTATGTGTGTGTTGTGTGTTCAACATATTACAATTTAAATGTTATAATAATATTTCAACAATATCCCATAATAATAATGAAAAACACACATGTTAAGTAAACAAATAAGATGAATTAAAAATTAATAAATACAGTTTTTTTCCAATTTTATTGAGAATAATTTATATACATCACTGTATCGGGTTAAGGTGTACGGCATGATGATTTAAGTTACATATATTTTGATACAAACAGTTTTATCTCTTTCTCATCTCACACACACACACACTCACACACACACACAGACACACTCAGAGAACCCATTTTTAATACCTTTTTTAGTGTGCATTTTATATGTATATATAAAATTTTATCCTGTCACATATATATATATATATATATATATATATATATATATATATGTATATATATATATACATATATATGTGTGTGTGTGACAGGATAAAATTTTTTGAAATTTAAAAAACAATAAATGCTTTTATTTTAAAGGGTTTATTCCAGTCCCCTAATTTTATCTTCAATATTCACTTATTTTCAAGTTTTTAAATTATATGTTTAAGTAGGCAAGATTTACTATACTTTCTATTTATTTCTCTAAATCTTGCATATAGCACATAAGTAGTACTAAAAGTTAGGTAAAATTATAAATATGTTAAATGCTGACCCTGTGCAAGCTGTTACTGAAGGTATATCTCTCTTTGGTAATATAAAAACTTGGGCAATTTTGACAAACAGGTTTTGAGTATTGAGTACTCTGTGTGTAATTTTGTTGGGTTTTTTTGCATGAGATTTTTTTTTTTTTTACTAACACAAACCATAAACATTTTATATAAGCAAATGTTTATGTCCAAATCAAATAAACCTTAAAATTAACTTTATGAGTATAAAAACAACATTTAATAAGACTTTAGTTAAATTTTATATTAACTAAAGATGCTTTCTCAGATTCCTTTAATTAGCAATCTTGCCTCAGGTATTTAAGTTTTGAATAATTTACCAGAAAACAAAAAGGAAGAGCTATATAGGAATTCATTTATGGTGTCAAGTGAAGCATGCCTGTTGTTGAAAGTAGAGCATGAAAATCCTTTCAATCCTTTAACTTCCCCTTTTTAAAGTCGTATCATAATTATGACTTACAAGAACTGTTCCTCTAAGATCTTTGTTTGACCAATGTTTTAAAATTTTATTGTTCTTTAAAGGTTGCTGTATTTTAACACTTACTCATATTTTATTATTGGTGCCGTACATTATCTTATGCATAGTGAAATGTTTACCTATAACCTTGTTTTTTGCTCATTTACCACATCCTGTTTTGTTCAATTATCTCTCAGGCAAAGCTATAATTTATCAATTAAAAATTAAAAGTAAGTTACATGTGCTCGTTATAAGACTATGCCAGTAAACTGATGACCCACACTACTATAAAATGAGACTAATGGTATCTATACCAATAAAATGAATCTTTTGTCCTTTAGTGTTGTGCAACATATTATTTATACATATACTTTCAAAACATCTGTACCAACATGTTTTTAGACAGATGGAATGCATACAAAGGCACATATATTATAAAACATCCCCATATATTTATAACCTTGTTTGGCAGGAGATCTCCAAGGGCCATCTTCATGAAAGATAATTTGGGAAAGCACCATGAGATAGACAGATACCTAACCAGTACAGGAGGTAATGTGTAAATGATAAGAATGACCAAAGTAGATAAACCCTTCCAATAACTGCTGTCTGTTTGAAAAACATTTTAGGCACTGAAGTTTAATTTTCACCAACTCAACCAGTAAAATATGTAATACAAAGAGAATTCTTGATCGTACCATAATACTCCATAAAGACAACTAGACAACCTTCCCAGTGTGGAGCCTCATTATCAAAATCAAATGTATTGTCATCATTCTTTATCATATTTATCATATTTTATAATGTATAACGATAATTCAAAGTACTTATGAAGGGCCATGTCTAACTTTGGTTCTATTCAGTGTGGATCGTCTAATTTTCCATCTTCTCTAAAAGATCCATTTTAATTATATAACTAATGATTTTAAAATTCTATTTTCTTTCTAGTTTTCTTTTTAGCTAACTAACTTTCAGTTCTATCATCGCTTATACTTAAGTATCCCTATGACAAATCACAAGTATGGTCTCAGATTTTGCTCTCTTATCTCCAGAAAGAAAAGTTGGGAAGGGTTCCAATGGGTCTTCTCCATTTCAGGTTCTAATATTTAGAATCTGTGATGTTTAAATTATAGCATATGAATCATTACCCTGCACTAACACAAATAATTAATTTGGTGAGAAGCCTCTCAATAATGAAGTCTTCTTTCAGGCTAAGGTGTTTTCTCGGAAAAAGCCATTTCTGTACAAGTAGCCCTTCTGCAAGACAAGTGCGTCCAGAGAGCTGTGCAAGAAAACAGTTTCTTGTTTCATAGAATCATCACCTACAACAGAGAAAGGGAGGGGGGGCAAGGTACTTAGAATGGAAAAAGTTTTCTTTCATATACAAATAGCACTGTATTTAGCAGTGCAGACAAATTGCAGACTTCTCTAAAAGCAGAGTGACAAGAAGATGCTTCTCTTTATAGCAATCGGTGAGTGTGGCTCACCCAAGGTTTTACAGTGCAAAGGAGAGAATGTGCAAAGCGGCAAGCATCTGCCAATAATGCACTGCAGATAGTCTTTCTTCACTGGTTCTTAACAATTTTTGTTAACATATACTCTGTAAAAATAACAGAAATTAAGGTTCGCATTTAGCGATCCAAGACATTCTAATATATGCTATAAATATTCAGATAAAGCATGCCATCATGTTCTTTGGATTAATCTATGGATTACTCTGCAAATATACTGAGCTCAAAGTTGTAAAATACTTTTGGAAATAAAGGGGTTTATAACATCTGTAATATATTCTTATACCATATCCCCTCATTCCTCATGTGTGAAATTTTCATGCATCTGGAATCCTTGATTTCAAATGGACTTGTGGAAGGAGCTGGAGATGCCTATCTTCCTTACAGAAATGCCAGCTCCTTAAGGAAAGGATGGTGGAAAATAAAACCAATCTCTTGACTTTACATAAAATGTGTACGCCTAAATAGTCAAGAAAGTCCAGTCAGCACTTAGGTTTCCTGAACTGCTTTGTAAAACCCAAAGGAGTGCCTGAGAAGAGGGTGAATTGGAGGGGCCATTGAACACAGAGCATTTTTCCAATTACAGGAACACCTGCACTGTATGGCTTTATGCTGATCTGTTGTGAGCATTTTATAGAGTGTTTAATAGTCCTTCAATTCCTCATTCTGCAATCCAAAATTGGCTGGGGGTTGTTGCTGGCATGCTAAGACCTATTGGAGACTTCTCACTGGGGTTAATATGATACGCTACCCTCGATCTAGAATGTTTGGCCTGGTAGAGTCTCAAATGCCACCCATAGACACTCTAATTAACAGACTCAGTGCTCTGGCTTCTGGAAAATAAAAAAATAAAAAAAGTATTGTTTTCTTTCAGTTAATGAGAAGGATTGTTGAAAAAAAAAAACAAAACCCATGACTCAGCTCTTCACCAGAGAAACTATTTACATGGGCAAGAAAGGCTGCTGCAGGCTTGTAAAAATCCTGCTGCAGGTTTTTTTTTTTTCCTTTTTGAAACTGTAATTCAGGTAGAGTTATGCATTTTCAAACATCTTTTCAACATCTATTGCTTAAAATAAACATGTGTGCTGCTGCCAAAGGATCCGAACAATAATTACCTTAATTGTTTCTGTTTATCCTTGGAGAAATGCACAGTATTGGAACTGCAACATGAGAGTTGTTGGGCTTTTTTAAACACTCCCTTTCTGTATAGTTAGTAAACAGTAAGGAATTAATATAAAGTTTATCTGTATTTATGTGGTGGTTTTCAAAAATGACACTTTTATTTAAGTGCAGCTCCAGCATTTCTTCAATCCTGCCAACTGTATTTTTAAAATCTCCTTTGGAGTAAAACATTAATGAAATAGCATAGTTTGCTTTTCTAAGACAAAACTACAATTGGAATCTTTTCCAGCATTACTGTTGCTGTTATTTAAAATTTTTAACTCAGAATGATCTGTTAGTAGGAAGATGAAACACACACACACATAACAAAAAATAACTGAGACCGTTTCTTTTTATGTCATCAAGGAAAGACACATAAACTAACCGTTCTTATGTTTTGTAGGACAAGGTGAGTACGAAGCTTCATGCCTTAGTGTTTTTGAGTTTTATATTATACAAAATATTCCAGCACTGAAGTTGGTGCCTTCTTTTAATTTTGACTCGATTAATTTTTCTGTAACTTCTGTTATATCACATATTTTTTCTTCAGCAATACTTAAATTCACTGAAAATAGCTAAATTTAATAACCTCTCTTCAGTGATTGTTTTAAAAATCACATAGCAGAAAAGAATAAAGATATCTGTCATTATGCCAGTAAGCCACCAGGGTTATGTTAAGGCGAAGGAATGCAAAGTACTAGTAATCAAAAATCTTGTCCAGGAACATCAATCAATCCTAAGGGTAATTAAATATTACTTTTAGAGTCAAAGTAATAAAAAGCCTCATAGTAGCATTGGCTGTATCATTAATGTTGCTGTACAACTAAGAGTAAAATTCCTTCTTGTGTCTCAGTTCTTCGTCAACAATATAGAAGTAAAAATGTGTCCCCCACTCTGTAAGGAATATTGTCAGCCCGACTCTTTCACCTTGAATCAGATTCTGTTTATATATGAAGGTGGTCTGAAGGTAAAATAGGCTCTTGGGGAACACTATTAACTCTTACAGGCCATTTCAGTGAATATATTAAGGTAGTAATTTATTTGTTGGCCTTTTAACTGTGGATGGTGGGGGAGTCTAACATCTTCTCAGGTTATAGTAACAACTTTGGAGCTTAACTGATGCCTAATATATTAATTGCTGTAAATGGTGTTCCTTTCTTACTACAGAATGTCAGATCTGTAAAAGTTTGACCAACTTGGCAGTTTATATAAACTTTCAAGTATGTATTCTGTAAAAAGTTTTGAATTTACCAATGTTCTCTCTCTCTCTGTCTCTCTGTCTCTCTGTCTCTCTGTCTCTCTGTCTCTCTCTCTCTCTCTCTCTCTATCTCTCTCTCCCTCCCTCCCTCCCCCCCCATCTTTTTTCCAACAACATAGAAAGAGGTCAAGTAAGAAATAGGTTATATCTAAAACTGATGAGAATAGGATTGCTAATAAAACCTAAGGACACCTTTGTGATGTTAACAACATTTGTTAGATTATATCCATCATTTAATCTGAAGCAGCGTTCTCTCTCTTCATATTTTTTTCTTAAGCAATTAAAACTGCATTGGTTTTTAATTTAGCTCATGCTACAATTGAATATATTAAGGTTAAATCTATGTTCTTTGCAATGATTATAATTTTGTGGAAAGTGTCTTGTATAAAAGGAATTATTTTAAATCCTATTCGCTAATGAGTTTTCCCTCATTTTTGTTCATTTATAGATGGAATTAAATCTTTAGTCAGAAGGGAAAAGAAAAACATGCTGTCATTGTCATATAGCAAAATGAGGACCCTCAGAGACCCCTGCAGGAATGTAGTTTCTATCTGCCAGGAAAACAGGAGCTAAAATGTTTGTTCCTTCCTGGGGGCATCATCAGTCAGTGAGGCTTTGTTTTGGAAATGCCTGTAGGTGGAAACAGCTAATGGCAAGCCCAGCACAGTGTTACACACCTACTCAGCATTCAGCAAATGTTTGTTGATTACACAGACTAATTGGAGGTACTGTCACTCAAAGTACTCTTTAAGTGATTTCTGATGATCCACTGGCTAAATCACTACCAAAAAAAAAAAAAAATGGTGTGGTAGTAATACTTCCACCAATAGGCAGGCCTTAAAATCAGCCCAGTGCGTTAATCTCCAGGCCAGTCAGATTCTCTTCCTGATGGTGACTGAAACTGCCTTTAGTGCAAGTAGATACTGAATTATTTCAGGACCACCTTTAATTAGGACTTCATTTGTAAAGGCACTGCAGGAAGCTAGGCTGACTTCATAAAAAATCTTTGATCCTTAGCACCCTGGAAGATAAAGTCAGGTTAAGGCAGTTTCCCTCACTATGATAACCAAAAGAGAAATATTTATTACATTTGGGAGCTTGTCCATTTGGACATTTCATGATCATGTAGCCCATGCATGCATTCAGTGGTGAAATAAGGCTCTGTTTTGGGGAACCTCTTAAGGAGATCCTGGTTTGGGCAGAAAGGGCATATACATTCTGCAATATTGGTCACAATCTTGGTTTTTACAGTGTCTGACTCTATTATATTGCAGATGTTGGGTCATTGTGCAAATGGGTTGAGAGAATACTGACTTCCAATAAAAGCCCTGCTACAATTTCATCCTCACTTGTGCAATGGCTGAGCAAGGAGACAATAGATAATTCTTTAACGATGAAACCTGATGAAAGTCATCCAGGAAAACAGCAGGATTGGAGACAGGTGAACACCTAGAAATGTATTTAAAATTGTTTCCCTTTTATAAGATTGATTTTTGAAGAACAGGGAGAGACACAGAAATCCAGGGAGGAAAAATGAGAGTCATTTCGAAGAGAAGAAGCAGCACAAATAAAAGTCAGATTTGGTGAGATGAAGTCCATGCTTTGAGAAATGACAATTTCACTCTACAGTCCTGAAATACTGCTTGATAACATTTGAATTTAAACAGTACACTTAGTGATATAAATGGATTTGAAAACACAAATACTGTCCCTAAATACTCATAAAGTATTTGCTAGAGATCCACAAGCAGCATAGAAGCCCTTCAATACACAGGAAATGTGGGCTCAGCTACACTTACTTTTTTCAGTTCCAAGACAACTTGATGTTCTTTCAGATTTGATATCACTGGGTTAACCAAGTAGACTAGAAATATTGCTGACATGCACACAATACATACGAGTCTGGTCTGTTCTTATGAACTTGGTATAAACTGGACTAACGAAAGGTGATTTTGGAAGAAGCGTTTTGCGAGTTTCCAATTTTGAAGCTATTATCTCTGTACTGCAAGGGGTAACACAAATGAAAATCTGAAACTGGAGGACATAAGAGAAGAGAATGAGTTTCTTGGAAATACTCTACAGATATTTCACTAGGTCCTAGGAAGATAAAGCTAAGAAAATAAATTACTTTTTATATGCAATATATTTAGTTGGAGCCCTGGGGTCAAGAATAGGCTCATGGTGAATAGATACTTTGAGACAACTCAGAGGTCCCCA
The DNA here is from genome assembly GCF_964194185.1 of Rhinolophus hipposideros. Lineage (NCBI taxonomy): Eukaryota > Metazoa > Chordata > Mammalia > Chiroptera > Rhinolophidae > Rhinolophus > Rhinolophus hipposideros. The sequence continues at coordinate 33,177,334 of NC_138050.1, read as the reverse complement.
GGCTTTAAAAATCCTTGATATTGCACCTAACCTTTAGAACTTTTCAAAGCATACTGCAAGTTGCTTCTTTGAAAATTCCCATTTGAAAATAAAGTCTAAAATTACAGAAAAAAATATGACTCAGTGTCCGTGTCCAAATTATATATATGTGGTCTTTGAAGAAGGGATGCCCTGGGAAAGGAGTGCTGACTAAGGGCTAGACTTAAAAATAGGCTTTTCTGTTAAGTTGGAGGATGTGCCCTTTTACACTGAGGTGTATCAATATGACTTTTCAGTTTCATTCTTTCTTTTTTTTTTTTTTTGTCGTGGTAGATGTTTGTGTTTTTTTTAAATTAGTTCAGGTGCACAAGACAAAGTAATACTTAGACGTTTATCATTTATATCCCTCACACTGTGTAAACCCCCCTTCCCCACCCACTATCCCTCTGACATTGCACACAGCCATTACATTTCCACTGTCTCCATTCCTAATGCTGTACTCCACTTCTTATAAGTATATACATACATATGTATACATATATCCATATGTGTATATATATAAAATGATAGTTGGCATTTATTATTGTTCAGCTTCAGGTGTACAGTGCAGTGATCAGGCATCTACATCATCCCTGAGGTGGTCTCCCAAATGGGACACATGTCCATCGGATACCCTACAAAATCTTTACAACATTATTGATTACATTCCCCAAATTAATTTTCAAAACCCTGAGGCCATCTTGTGGTTACCGACAGTTTTCTAATCCCCTCACCTTCCCCCTTATCCCCACACCCCTGCCCATCTAGCAACCCTCAGTTTTTCCTCTATGTTTCCAAAACTGTTTCTGATTAGTTCATTCACTTATTTTTTTCATTAGATTCCACATAAAAGTGAGATTATATGGTATTTGTCTTTCTCTGTCTGACTTATTTCACTTAACATAATGTTCTCTAGATCCATCCATGTTTTTGCAAATGATAAGATTTCTTTCTTCTTTATGGCTGCGTAATACTCCATTGTATAAATGTACCACAGTTTCTTAATCCAGTCATCTACCGATGGGCATTTCGGTTGTTTCCATATCTTGGCTATTGTGTAAAGTGCTGAAATAAACATAGGAGTGCATACAGACTTTTGAATTGGGGTTTTGGATTTCTCCGGGTAGATGCCTAGGAGTGGAATTGCTGGATCATAAGGTAGTTCCATTTTCCGATTTTTGAGCTACCTCCATACTGTTTTCCACTGTGGCTGCACCAATCTGCAATTCCACCAACAGTGCACAAGGGTTCCCTTTTCTCCACATCCGCGCCAGCACTTGTTTTTTGATTTATTAATGATAGCCATTTTGACTGGGGTAAGATGGTATCTCATTGTGGTTTTTATTTGCTTTCTCTGATTTATTTCTGGACTCTCTATTTTGTTCCATTGATCTATGTGTCTTTTTTTATGCCAGTACCATGCTGTTTTTATTGCTGTAGCCTTGTAGTATAATTTGATGTCAGGCATTGTTATACGTCCCACTTTGCTCTTATTTCTCAAGATTACTGAGGCTATCCGGGGTCTTTTATGGTCCCATATAAATTTTACGATTATATGTTCTATTTCTGTGAAAAACATCATTGGTAGTTTGATAGGGATTGCGTTGAATATGTATATTGCCTTAGGCAGTATGGACATTTTAACTATGTTAATTCTTCCTATCCATGAACATGATATGTGTTTCCATCTATTTGTATCTTCTTTCATTTCTTTCTTCAGTGTCTTATAATTTTCTGAGTACAGATCTTTTACTTCTTTGGTTAAATTTATTCCCAGGTATTTTATAGTCTTTGGAGCAATTGTAAATGGGATTGCTTTTTTAATTTCTCCTTCTGATGTTTTATTATTGGTATATACAAATGCAACTGATTTCTGAATATTAATTTTGTATCCTGCTACTTTACTAAATTCATCAGTCGGCTCTAATAGTTTCTTGGTTGAGTCTTTAGGGGTCTCTATATATAGTATCATGTCATCTGCATATAATGACAAATTTACTTCCTCCTTACCGATTTGAATGCCTTTTATTTCTTTTTCTTGTCTTATTTCTGTAGCTAGAACTTCCAGCACTATGTTGAATAGAAGTGGAGGAAGTGGGAAACCTTGCCTTGTTCCTGATGTTACGGGGAATGGTTTTAGCTTTTCCCTATTGAGTATGATGTTAGCTGTGGGTTTATAATATATGGTCTTTATTATGTTGAGATATGATCCCTCTATTCCCACTTTCTTAAGGGTTTTTATCATAAATGGCTGCTGGATTTTATCAAATGCTTTTTCTGCATCTATTGATATGATCATGTGATTTTTATTTTTCATTTTGTTAATGTGGTGTATCACATTAATTGATTTGCGGATGTTGAACCACTCTTGCATACCAGAGATGAGTACCACTTGATCATGGTGTATGATCTTTTTAATGTATTGCTGAATTCTGTTTGCTAATATTTTGTTGAGGATTTTTGCATCTATGCTCATTAGCAATATCGACCTGTAGTTTTCTTTTTTTGTGGTGTCTTTGTCTGATTTTGGGATCAGGGTGATAGTGACTTCATAAAAAGTGTTTGGGAGTCTTCCCTCCTTCTGGATTTTTTGGAAGAGCTTTAGGAGAATAGGTGATAATTCTTTTTTGAACGTTTTGTAAAATTCACCTGTAAAGCCATCTGGTCCAGGGCTTTTGTTTGTTGGGAGATTGTTGATTACTGATTCAATTTCCCTGGTGGTATCAGTCTATTCAGGTTTTCTGTTTCTTCTTGAGTTAGCCTTGGAAGGTTATACGCCTCTAGAAAATTGTCCATTTCTTCCAGATTGTCAATTTGTTGGCATATAGTTGCCCATAGTAATTTCTTAAAATTTTTTGTATTTCTGTGGTGTCTGTTGTCACTTCTCCTGTTTCATTTCTGATTTTATTAATTTGGGTCCTCTCTCTCTTTTTTTAATGAGTCTGGCTAAAGATTTGTCAATTTTGTTTATTTTCTCTAAGAACCAACTCTTGGATTCATTGATCTTTTGTATTGTTTTTCTGGTTTCTATTTCATTTATTTCCGCTCTGATCTTTATTATCTCCTTCCTTGTTCTCCCTTCGGGCTTATTTTGCTGTTCTTTTTCCAGATCCCTTAAGTGTGAAGATAAACTGTTGATTAGTATTGTTTCTCGTTTTTTTAGGTAGGCCTGCACTGCTATGAATTTCCCTCTTAGGACTGCTTTCGCGGCATCCCATCGATTTTGGGTCATCATGTTTTCATTTTTGTTTGTCTCCAGATATCTTTTGATTTCTTCCTCGATCTCCTGCTTGACCCATTCATTATTTAGTAACATGTTATTCAGCCTCCATGAATTTGTGTGTCTTTCAGTTTATTTCCTGTAGTTCATTTCTAATTTCATAGCACTGTGGTCAGAGAAAACAATTGGTATGATTTCAATTTTCTTAAATTTATCAAGACATGTTTTGAGGCCTAACATATGGTCTATCTTGGAAAATGTTCCATGTGCGCTTGAGAAGAACGTGTATTCTGCAACATTGGAGTGAACTGCTCTGAAAATATCGATTAAATCCAAATGGTCCAATGTATCATTTAAGGCTGTTGTTTCCATATTGATTTTCTGTCTGGAAGACCTGCTCCTTGTTGTCAGAAATGTGTTGAAGTCTCCTACTATGAAAGTGTTACTGTGGATCTCTGTCTTTATGTCAGTCAATATCTGTTTTATATATTTAGGTGCTCCTATGTTGGGTGCATAAATGTTTACTAGGGTTATGTCCTCTTGTCGGATCGATCCCTTTATTACTATATAGTGCCCATCTTTGTCTTTTAATATGTTCTTCATTTTAAAGTCTATTTTGTCAGGTATATGTATTGCAACTCCAGCTTTATTCTCGCTTTCATTTTCATGAAATATGTTACTCCAACCCTTCACTTTCATCCTGTGTGTGTCTTTTGATCTGAAATGAGTCTCTCGTATACAGCATATATAAGGGTCTTGCTTCCTTATCCACTCAGCCACCCTATGTCTCTTGATTGGAGCATTTAATCCGTTTACATTTAAAGTGATTATTGATAGGTATATAGTTATTACAATTTTTTTTAATTTAGAGTTAGATTGTTTTCATCTTTTTTCTATTTACAGAAGTCCTTTTAGTATTTCTTGCAATGCTGGCTTGGTGGTAATAAATTTCTTTCGCTTATTCTTTTCTGGGAAGCCCTTTATGTCTCCATCAACTTTAAATGATAGCCTTGCTGGATAAAGCAATCTAGGTCGTAGGCCTTTGTTTTCCATCACTTTGAGTATCTCCTGCCACTCCCTCCTGGTCTTCAATGTTTTTGTAGAAAAGTTATTTGATAGTCTTATGGGAGCTCCCTTGTACGCAACCCGCTGTCTTTCTGTTGCTGCTTTTAGGATTCTCTCTTTGTCTTTAAGCTTTGCCATTTTAACTATAATGTGTCTTGGTGTGGACCTGTTTGAGTTTATCCTGGTTGGAACTCACTGCACTTCCTGGGCTTGTATGTTGGTTTCCTTCATCAGGTTAGGGAAGTTTTCAGACATTATTGCTTCAAATATGTTCTCAATCCCTTGCTTCCTCTCTTCACCTTCTGGTATTCCTATGATGCTCATTTTGTTGCGCTTGATGTTATCCCAGAAGTCTCTTAAACCATCTTCATTGTTTTTTATTCTTTCTTCTTTCTGTTGTTCTGTTTGGGTGATCTCTGCTAACTTGTCTTCTAAGTCACTGATTCGATCCTCTGCTTCTTATAACCTGCTGTTAATTCCTTCAAGTGAGTTCTTTATTTCAGTAATTGTGTTCTTTAGTTCTAACTGGTTGTTCATTATGATTTCTACATCCTTCTTTATGTTGTCTCTAAGCTCCTTACACATTCTTATCATCAGTGTTCTAAAGTCTGTCTCTGATAGGTTAGTTACCTCTGCTTCATTTAGTTCCAGTTGTGGAAGTTTCTTCTGTTCTTTTATTTGGGACATGTTTCTTTGTTTCCCCATTCTGTCTGACTCTCTGTGGTTGCTTTGATGTATTAGGTAGATCCCCTAGAGTTCTTAGTTCTTGCTGGGTTATCTTATGTAGTATGTGTCCTTTATATTTGACTTGCACTACTTCGTTCTTCTCCTCTGTGTGTGCTCCAAAGTTGACTTGTGTTGTGTATATTGTCCTATTAAAGAAGATCTTTAATTGCTTTTCACATGTGAGTAGGTGGGGTTAACTCCTAGGCTAACTAGTTGTGAGACTTGGCTCTGCCCACCGCAGTGTGACCTGCTGCATGAGGGTTGACCACTTAAATGTGGTTTGGCCTCTATGGGCTCTTGTTCCTGTAGAGAATTCCCTCTGGGTGTGTCACCTCGGGGTAGGTCAAACCCGAAAGTACTCTGGTTTGGTCTGGAGTTGGCCTCTGGATATGTTGAATCTTGTTCCTCTTAAGCTGTGCCCTGGTAGGACAATTTCAGAACAAATCAAATCACCAAGCACAACAACAACAAAAAGAAAAAATCAAATACATTCACATGTAAAAACAACTGACAACCCCCACTCAACACAGGCAAAGATATCAAAGATATAAAGACAAAACAAAACAAAACAAAACAAAACAAAACAAAAAGCAGCGCCAGTGTTGGCTTAAGCCCACCAAGTAATCTCCAGGTTGTCCTCTGCTGTACCAAAGAGTCCCCTGCGTATTGTGCAGGCAGAGCTGGTCACCTGGTTCCCAGAGTGATGTTGGGACTACAGATTTAGATGCGTGGGACTGAGGGGTATGGATGGTAGTTTCTATAAAGTCAGTGCAGTTTCTTCCCTTGCCTGCACATATGCACACTGAGTGTAGCACCACCAGCCCTGTGTCCAGTTCTCCTGAGTCTTAGGACACTTTTTCTGTGTGTGTGTGTGTGTGTGTGTGTGTGTGTGTGTGTGTGTGTGTGTGGTGGGTGGGAGATTTCTGAGCTGCTGAAAGCCTGGAACTGCGTCTGCTGCTTACTGCTAATCCTTGGGAGCACCTCTGCAGTTGTAATTGCCCTGCCCTAGGAAGGCCAGAAAGGGTGGGAGCTGGGGATGGAGGGGTCTTCTCTCTCCCAGCCCAGCCATTTCACACTCTTCCCACAGGCCAGAAAAGGTGGTGGCTGGGTGTGGAGGAGTCTCTTCTTTCCTAGCCCAGCAAAAATCACACTCTTTCCAGACTCTTCCCTGGGTCAGAGCTGCATGCCAGTTTTCCCAGATCCTGAGCCCTAAGGCTCCTCTGTAATCTGACACTACTCCTCAGTTGAGGGGCCAGTTTAAGTCTCTCGAAGGGCAGGGATAGGATTGGAATGGGGGAGGGGCCCAAGTATGGAGGTTGTGTCCTTTGTCCAGCCTATGGCCCAACTGGATATCTCAGCTGAGGTTACTGCCTCAAATGCTGGATATGCTGCCTCCTCAATGGGAGAGATCAGCTGTTGGATGCAGGGAAAGAGCCCACCTCCTGGCTTTTGTGTTCTCTGTTCTGTCCTGGGATCCCCTGCGTCTCTGCAGCTGCGGATGCTGGCTGTGTTTCCACCACTGCAGATGCGGGCCACATCTCCACTAAGCTCCCTTCCCTTTTCCCCTGCTCGTACAATTTGCCCACCTTCAAATAATCCTTGCACGTCTCTTAGCTGTTCTGCGTGATGAGCAGAGAGTACTTTGATATAGATGTCCCGTTTGTGATGAGATCCAGAAGAGAACTCAAAAAGTGCGCCCGCTGTCACCATTCCTATGACGTCACTCTGACTTTTCATTTTCTAATCATTGCCTCATATGTTCTGTCTGCATATATTTATTTTCTAAATGCAAACTTACATTGCAGAAATTCTCAGTTTAAAACTTTGTTTTGTCAAATCAAAATTTTTTCTCCCAGAGGACAGATGTTAGGTGAGTTTCAGTACTCTTGAGAAACACTTAAAAACCTCAACTTATATGTACTTTAAGCAAGTGAATGACCAATGGTGATTTATGAAGTAAGAGAGCCAAAATGAGTCTAATCTAACCTCCTTACCAAGTGAGAAAATAGAGATTTACACATTTATTCCAACTTATTTAGCTTGGGGATTTACAGAACTTTAACTTCAGCTCCCCCTACTCCCATTTAGTTTCAAAACTAGGAAGTCCATTTATGGCTTATGTGGCTTTCTTTGTTATATTTCATTACAGAAAATATGTAATGGAATTATTGATAAATTTTCTGAAAGGTGACATGATTTCCTTTTCTTTTTTCAAATCTTTTTTATTTCATTTTATTTTATTTTTTATAAGGAGGGCACAGCTCACAGTGGCCCATGTGGGGATTGAACCGGCAACCTTGATGTTATTAGCACCATGTTCTAACCAACAGAGCTAACTTGCCACCCCTCTTTTTTCAAATCTTAAAGCATGCATTTGACTTTTAAAACCATTACTAAATGTCTGTAATTATAGAAATCTCAATTCTCATTCACCCCAGATTATCCAATGTATTGTGAAACTACAATTTGGGGACATGTAGTTAGTGGTGAAATTCTGTGTTCCAGGAGCTTTTCAAGACTCAGCTGAGACATAAGGAATGTAAACATTCTTTAAAAAACAAATAGCGATAAGCAACCCAAGTGTCCATCAAGGAATAAATTGATAAACAAGATATGATATATACATGCAATGGAATATTATTCAGCCTTAAAAAGGAAGGGAATTCTGATATTATGGATGAACCAACAATGCATGATCCTTGACACACTAAGTGAAATAAGTAAGTCATAAAAAGACAAATACTGTGTTATTTCACTTATATAAGGTACCTAGATTAGTCAAATTCATAGAGACAGAAAGTGGAACGGAGGTTGCCATGGGTTGGAGGGAGGGAGAAATAAAAAAATTTGGTTTCGCAAGATAAAAATATTTCTGGAGATTGGTTGTGCAGCAGAATGAATGTACTTAATACCACTGAAGTGTACACGTAAAAATAGTTAAGATGGTAAATTTTATATTAAGTGCACTCTATCACAATTAGGAAAGCTTTAAAAGCAAATAAATATGAGAAACAAGGAACAAATACCTTTCCCTCCACAGCCATGAATATGCTCAGACTTCAGAAAAGGCTTGCCTCCAGGGTCTTCTGCTGTGGCAAAAAGAAGGTCTGGTTGGACCCCATTAGCAGATTTGGAAGCTGATCAAAGATGAGCTGATCATCTGGAAGCCTGTGATCATCCATTTCCAAGGTCAATGCCAGAAAACCACGTTGGTCTGCAGGAAGGATAAGCATATGGGCATACTCGTAGGTAAGCGAAAGAGTACTGCCAATGCTCAAATGCCTGAGACAGTAACCTGGATGAGAATGCTCCACCAACTGCTCAGGTGATAACGTGAATCTAAGAAGACTCACCACCACATGTGCAACCCGTATCTGAAAGTGAAGGGTAATGTGTTCAGAAAGAAGCCCATTCACATCGAACACATTCACAAGCTGAAGGCCGACAAGGCTTGCAAGAAGCTTCTTGCTAACCAGGCTGAGACTCATAGGTCTAAGACCAAGGAAGCATGCAATCATTGTGAAGAGCGACTCCAGGCCAAGAAGGAAGAAATAATAAAACTCTGTCCAAAGAAGAGTCCAAGAAATAAAGCTCCACCTCTCTTACCTGTACGTAGTGACCTGGACTGAAACTCAGCTCTCGTCGCCATTCTTCAGTGCATAGATCAATCATTCAATAAAAAAAAGCCTTCATCTGCAAAAAAAAAAAAAAAAAAAGAAAGAAAAAAAAGAAAAAGTGAAAATTAAGTCTGATTGTGAGAATGGAAGGAAAATTTTATTGGATTTTGCTTGATTTGGTTTTCTAGGAAAAATAGTGAGGAAAGCTGCCAGCTGGAAAGAAAGTAGAGAAACCAGAGCTAATAATAGTACAATGATATTTATTTATTTGTTTGTTTGTTTGTTTTATTATTTATGAAGATAGAATTGCAGTTTGAATGTGTGAAGAGTCAGCACAACACCCAAATTTAAGCCCAAAGCCTGTTAAAACTGTCTGTGTCTGAATCCTGACTTAGCTATTTAATGGTGTGTGCTCTGAAGCATGTTAACGAATCTCACACTACTTAGATTTCTCGCATTAACATGTGGGTAATCATACTGCTTATACCAAAGAGTTGCTGTGAGGACTTAAAAAATTAAACTGTGTACTGCACATAGAAGCATTTAAAACCTGACATTTAATAAATATAATTCAGTATGTATTAAATTTAAAAACCTAAGATAAATAAAAAATGAAAAAAAATAAATTACCAGTTGATTTCTTTATAGAGCCTAATCTATGTTGTGAATTACTTGTAGAAATAATAATTATAAAAATAATGCTTTTGTGTAATTGCAACAACATATTACGTTTTTTCAAGATGATTTTAGTCCATGTTGTCATCTAAAATCTCTCTCCTAACGTATAACCTCAACAAAGATTTAAAATGTTTTTTGCGTTTTCTTCTTTTTTTTTTAATGACAATACTGAATAATGTTTCACATTGAAATAAAAAGAATAAAGAAATAAGAAATTCACATTATTTTCAGGAATACTGGGCTGAGGAAGAATAATTACATTTGTATTGTTAGGTAATGAATGCTGGAATCACAGTGGTGACTGAATGATTTATTGCTTAGATGTGCTCACATTTTTTTTTATGCTTTAGAATCAAATATCAACAAGTGGTTTAGATTGGATACTGATGATACTGTGTACAATAATCTATTAAAATGATTCAAGTGATGTGAATAGCGATATTGCATGTTACATTTAAGATGAATTCACTGTTAGAGTTTGGCAATTCATTTTGAACAATGTGTTACAGACGTGTCTTCAGCAATACATAAAGAAATAGGACAGAATTACTAGTTAAATTTAGTTGAATCACTTGTATAATCAATATTAGTACAAAGAAGATGTAATAGCAAGAAAAAGAAAATTCCCTAAGGTTGCATGTGAAACATCTCTCACATACGATGAAATAAATCCCAGAGAAACCAGAGTAAAATCCTTGAGATAAAGCCCAATCAAAATAAATAAATAAATAATACTAAAAGTCATTCCGTGGAGCTTATCATTAAAATCTTAGAATCTAGCGTATGTTGAGACTATTATTACTGTCATAATTAATATTAAAATGTTATTTGGATACTACTCCAAAATGTAATTTTACACATTGGCCTTGTGCACCTAAGTAAGGATCCCAAAATAATGCAGATCACTGTATTCATCATCTTTGATCTCTAATTTCTAATCCAAACAAAATAAAACAAAACCACCAGCAACAACAAAAATCCCATTTAAGTGAGGCTAGTTCTAATTTTTTGTTGCCATATAAGATGCGTTAGAAGAGATATTGTTAGATTCTCTCTGAACAAATAGTCCACTCTACATCATGTTCATCACCTGTGCGCACACACACACAAAAGAAAGAGAATATGTACATTTTCAAAACCATTAAAGCACTCTGCAAAAGCTATCAGATAGTTACCAACTAGGTGCATTGGAAATAGAACATCATTGTGTAACACTATTTACAGCTTTACGTTAATATTTAAAGAGGTAGAGGTATCTTTGAAATCTGCTCTAGTTCTAACTATTCCTTCAACGTGGACATTTTTTTAAAACAGATTTAGAAAGGGTACTTACTAATTAAGTAACTATGTGGCATACACAACATGTTCCTTATATAATGAAAGCAGTCCTGGTCAAATAACAAAATAACTCTCCTCCTAAGAAGTGGAGGGGTATATGTATATAAGTATACATATAAATATGTATTTCATATATATTTTCATATATATTCCATATATACGAAAATATATTTGAAAACCATGATTAAGAAAGTTTCTTCAAAATATTTTTGCCTGTATATATGGTAAAACATTTTTTACTCATAGAATTTCCTTAGGTTCCAGAAAATATAGTGATAAGAATCATAAAAATGGGATTGATGGTACATAAATATTTTAAAGTTATTTTCAACTAAACACACTAAGAATCCTTGACAGTGATTAGTCATCTAGCTATGCCTAACTATGTTGTATATATGCCATATGTTTACATAAACATGTATCCAGAACTTCCTTTAATTTCTGTTTTTTCAAGCTTTGCTGACTACAAAATTTATTATTAAAAATTAACTTTTCGATTGTCACCCCATAAATAAATAAATAAATAAATAAATAAATAAACTTTTCATGAATTTACATCTCTTTAAAACCATTTTTGTTATTCACAAGAGAACAAACCAAATGTTCATTGTGTATAGTTATGATCAACTAACTACTATATAACAAATATTTCTCAAAATACGTAATGGTCCTGGATAGGATAGGATAGGATAGGATAGGATAGGATAGGATAGGATAGGATAGAACAGAACTTCTGTAACAATAGAAGCCAATTTCTTACTCATGTACCTACAGTGGACAGGTGGACACACCAGTGGGATGATTTATCTCCTCTAAATCACTAGGGATATTGGTTTTAAAAGATTCTGTTATTGTCTCCATTCCAGTTTTTCATAGGGGTGAAGAATATGGCAAATATACATGAGAATTTTGAGGATTAGGCTCAAATATCACTTATTACTTCTAATCACGTTCTATTCCAAACTCATTTCCATGACACCATCCAACTTCCAGGCACACTTGAAAATAAGTGCAGTTGGGTCCCTAAGTGGATGAGGAAACAAAGTTTGAGGTCAGTTAACAGCTTTCATTAACTATGTAACGTTATTCAGTGAGTCTATGAACAACTCTTAGAGGGCTAAAATCTTCTTAAAATTATAGACACCTTAATTGGGAGAAGAATAATGGCTTTAATATTTTTTTATCCATACACATACAAATATATACATATATATTTGTAATTGATTGTTATTTGAAAGCCAAGTGGAATGAATTTGAGAAACACATTAAAGTTACTGGCTTCTATAATAATACAGAGCAGAAAGTAATACCCTTGAAAAACACTGATGAAAATTAACATTGTTAACACCAGAAAGGAAACAGTCACAGTATGAAACCTTCTTATAAATCAAGGACATCTTCACATAACTCAAGATTAAGTTCAAAAGAAAAGCAGCTTGGAATTTCCAGTCTTTATTCTTGGACAAACATGTAATGTTCTGGGTGTGGCTGATTGTTCAGAGATGGATGAGTTGTGAACGTGTGGGATAGCTTTGGGGAAAGCTTCCTGATCTGCTTTCTGCTGTCAAGAGTTCATGATGAGAAGTATAATGTCATGATAGATGAGATATGGAGCTCTCACACTATCAAGTGGTATATCTAAGGGAAACTTTTGACTTTTTTCAAAGCGTTATAATATTTTAGAGAATACTGAATTATGAGGATGGTACAATAGCTCTTTCTCCCAACTCCAGTATGCATTGCACATTGCTTCCAAGCCAATTGGGAAACATTACTTTTATCCTGTCATTCTCTTGCTAAAAGATCTCAGCGGTTCCTCATTTATACAAAATTCCTGTCAGTGTACTTAAGGTTCTTTATAATGCGAACTACCCTATTTAATGTACTTATCTCCCACTCTCCACCTATTAAAGCCTTCACTTCAGCTAATCATTTACCAGCCTTCAAGAGAGATTTATACATTCTCTTTGCCCATACTTTTTAGATACCATGAACATTTAGCCCATTTTTCTTTGCCTATAAAACACCTTAATTATGTTTCAAGATGGATCAATTCTGAATTTCTCCATGAGAAACAGAATCCAGAGTGAGTTTTATATCCAGAAGCCTCTCACATTAATTTTTCACCTGACTTATTCATTCCTGAACTGTTAACAACATGTTTGATTTTTCTATGGCTCTTCATCATTTCAGAAGCTAAAAAAAAAAAATCTAAGAGAAAGGGATATTTTAATCTATATTTTCGGCCTGCGTGTGGTACATACTACAATTGTGTTCAGTGTTTAATAAGCATGTGCTGATTGGTCTACAGATATATTTAAACCCACAAAGGATAATTCTTGGCAATGAAAAAGTGGTTTATCTGGGAGGAGACAGAGAATCCTAATGAACCAACTCTTCCCCTAGTAACCAGTGAGGTTGAAAACATGGCTATCCAACAGATGGACTTCACACACCAGCATACAAAGGCAACCATTACAAAAATGAGATACTTTTTGAAGGAACATCTATGCATATAGCCAAAATACAAAGCACATTGAAACAGACATCATGAAGAAAAACAAAAACAAACCTGAACGTGGATGGCTTCCTTCTTCTTATTTCATAGTTTAACATTGATTTTACTTTGGATCACAATGACAGCAGGAAGTTGAGGGAGTGATAGTTATCTCTTTGAGCATCTAACATTTATAACTTGACCCTGAATCCTAGACAAGAGAGAGTAGACTTTCATGGCCATTTCCTAAATTCATTGTTGTTTCTTTTTTTATGACATGAGCATTTATAGATGCAGTATATGCATTCCTTTTCAGCAAATTTCCAAGTAGGGAGAATGGTGATAATCTTACTAAATTGTGAACTAGGGGATCGGCTGCAGTTTCTGTTTTATATGGATTTGACAGGAATGCATTTTGTCTAAAAAGCTATTTGACCTTTTCAGTAGCTCTGATAGGAAGGATGGAAAAAGAAAAGGGAGGGAGAAAAAGAAAGGAAAGAAAGGAAGGACGACGGAAGGAAGGAAGGAAAGAAGGAAGGATGGAAGGAAGGAAGGAAGGAAAAAAGGAAGGAGGGAAGGAAGGAAGGAAGGAAGGAAGGAAGGAAGGAAGGAAAGAAGGAAGGAAGGAAGGAAGGAAGGAAGGAAGGAAGGAAGGAAGGAAGGAAGGAAGGAAGAAAGAAAGGAAGGAAAGAAGAAAAGAGGGAAGGTAAGGAAGGGAAGGAAGGGAGGAAGGAAGGAGTGAGGAAGGAAAGAGAAGAAAAAAACAAAAGAAATCTTAAAACATATATTTTTCTCTATTTCAACATGGAACAAATTAATAATGTTAAAATTCATATTTAAGATTTATTGCTTCATTTGTAGAAGCTGGAAACTACAACATAAGGGGGTGTTATAATAAATGAAAAGATGTTAGGAATAAAGTTTAAAAATAAATTCTATTGTTAATATTTCCTATGTACCCCTTGAATTTTTATAGTTAAATAGTAAACTTTGAAAAAGATGTTAAGAAAATTCCTATAAGTGACAGAGGTAGATATCCATTGAGGTTTTTCAATCACTGTGCTTGTCAAATTTGGGGATCAAAGGAAATATGATTTAGTATTCTGTGGTTATATCCTTCCTCTGGGCAGGGGATTCAATAGTAAGTAAAACAGAGCTGCAGATTTCCTTCAGATTCCCAAAGTATTCAATGTGGTAATTTCTGAAAATTTAAAACTTATTTATGTTCTTCTAAGAATACTGGACGGTAGACGTAAATGTTCAATTTGCAGGGAGAAAGGATAAATGAGGGTTCCAAGTCTGGTGTACCGATACTTAGGTAGAATTTTTGAGCTGGCAAACAGAATATGTGGGAGTCAGTATGAAGAGCTCAGTGGCCACACAGGATTATCACACCCATCTTTACCCCCAAATCACACTGCAGACGAATCACCGTGTGTGCAGAGACTAGAGAGGCCTCTGCATTTTCCTTTACTTAGGTACACATTTTAGTATGTTTTATATTTGGGGAGGACAACAGTGTTGTCAAATGACCCCCGGGTGGGATATATACTCATATTGTCATAGATAAACCATTGAAAATATGAAACAAATATTTTTGTGAGATTGCCTCCACCTTCCACCAGGGCTGGGTTTCTCTTTTATATGTTATTCCCTGGATTCTAAAAGAGCTAATCTGTTGTCCCAGGGATGCCTGAGGCAACTCTTCTTATTCATAATATTAGCAATTAATTCTAACCTTAAACACATACAATGTACATTTTTAGCCAGGATAGTACTAACTGGTATTTGGCTTCTTACACTTTTTTTACAATGTACGAAAGCTGTAGAAGGAGTATGACTGAAGGCAATGGGAAAATACACAGAGCAAACTATGCAATCCAAACTTCAATTTATGCAGTCTATTCTGAAACATGACATGTTTAAGCCTAGGGGCCTGTCTGCATTGATATTTTTATAGAATGAAAACACTGCTCTTGTATTATGTCTTTATCATGGATCATTGTATTCGTCTTAGGTTGAGGGCATGGCCCCTGCTTTACACATAAACTTAAGTTCATGCCAATGAAGCACTTCAAAGGATCTGGGAGTGAGAAAGCTCTCAAACTGTTCTTACTAATGACATTTGTTTAGTTAAGAAATTTGGAGAAAATATTTCTAAGGTTGAGTGATGCATAGCTTTGTACTCAATCAACGATAATGTGTTCACTAAATTAATTTAGATAATATTGCAAAAAGTAAAAGTACACATTTAGGAATAATTAGGTTATATATTTCCTTATATATTTGCTTTCTAAGCTCTTAGAAATAAAATATATCATTAGTGTAAAGTATAATTATAATTAAATATATTTTAATAAAAGATTATTCACGTCTCCATTTTTGTATTAGATTTTACAACGCAATGTCTTTTTCTAATAAAGTTCTAATGTAATAAAGTCGATGTGGTAGAATATTATTTTTTAAAATGAGAACACTGCCCAGTATATTTATTGTTTGAACCAGGACTTTTTATTTTATTTTTTTAATTTTTCAATTACAGTTGACATTCAATATTATATTAGTTTTATAAAACTTAAGAAGTGATTTCCCCCAGTAAATGTAGTAACCACCTGACACCATACATAGCTATTACAATATTATTGACTACATTCCTATCCTATATTTTATATCCCCATGACTATTCTGGAACTACCAATTTGTACTTTTTAATCCCTTCACCTTTTTTATCCAGCCCCCTTACCTCCCTCCCTTTTGGCAGCCGTAAGTGTGTTCTCTGTATATATGAATTTCTGTTTTCTTTGTTCATTGACTTTAATTTTTAGATTTCATATATAAGAGAAATCATATAGTATTTGTCTTTCTCTGTCTGACTTATTTCACTAAGCATAATCCCTCCAGGTCCATCCACATTGTCGCAAATGTTAAGATTTCATTCTGTTTAATGGCCAAGTAATATTCCAGTGTTTATATGTACCACTTCTTTATCCAATCATCTATCAATGAACACTTAGGTTGCTTCTATATCTTGGCTATTGTAAATAACACTGCAATGATCATAGAAGTCCATATATATTTTTGAATTAGTGTTTTGGATTTCCTTGGATAAATACCCAGAAGTGGAATTGCTGGATCATAAGTAGTTATATTTTTAATTTTTTGAGGAACCTCCATACTGTTTTCCACAGTGGCTGCACCAATTTGCAATCATACCAACAGTGCACAAGGATTCCTTTTTCTGCACGTCCTCACCTCCACCAAACTTATTTGTTGATTTATTGTTGATAACAATTCTGAGAGGTATGAGGTGATTTTAATTTTCATTGTGGTTTTAATTTTCATTTCTCTGATGATTACCGACATTGAGCATCTTTTCATATGTCTATTGGCTATCTGTATGTCCCCTTTGGAAAAACTTCTATTCAGGTCCTCTGCCCGATGTTTTTTTTCCCAACTGTATTAGTCTCTTTTTATTATTTTGGTAATCTCTTCCAGAGTTAACTACTTCCATTTGTAGGTGATGAAATGTCTGAGGAATCCACCTCAAATGTGGGCTGTGCTGTGAGCATGGTCTTTCCCTTCACTTCAACTCCAAATTAAGACTTGGTATCCTTATTTTTTTTATATTCCAGTCCCAGAAGTAGTTTTCACTGTAGAAGTTGTCTGAAAACAGCCTTGCACTTACACTGTCTAATAAATAATCTCTAGCTTCTCCAGGAACACTACACAGGATGGATTTAAAGATGTATTAAGCTAAGAGGCATTGTCTCAAATGACTTTAAATGCATTTTATGTTTAGACACACTCCATTGTTTCTTAAAAACAATGTCTCTGCTGCAAATAAATCAATGTTGGAATAAACAAAGAGCTCAAGGTGGCATCCGTTCCATCTGTCCTAGTGGTGGTGTGTAGATGAAAAGCAGCAGCCAGTTATGATGATGACTGGGGATGGGTCAAATGGCCAACTTTGTTAACATTTTTCCATTTCCAAACCATCCTTACAGAAAATCATATATGGGGTCACATCTTCCTCAGGGTACTCCAGCAGAGAAAACATGCCATCTGGATTCATGTTTTCACCAATAAAGAATTGGTAGATTTTGAAATTAGCAAGGATGTGCTTGATTAGCTCTGCAGTCCCTGTTATAAAAGGTTTTACTATTTTCAGTCTCTGTTCTTCATTTCCCTTTGATTGATTTCATTTAATCGTTGATGTACTTCTTGCAAGCTTCTTTTGTGAAGCTGGTTTTCTACAAATAATGGTTCATGGCAACACTCACACCAGTGATTACTGGTGCTTTCCGGTACCTTCAGCAGAGGCATTTCCACCAATGAGTGAGTCATCAGTGTTATCCTCTGTCCTACTGACCACCTTCCCCTCCACCTCCAGGCATAGTACGACCACGATCTCCCTGATCTTGTAACTGTCAAAGAACGTTTCATTATGGCTGGTGAGGTCCCAGTAGATGATCATGATGGTCGCTGGAACAAGACAAGGGGAGCCCTGGCTTTGCAGGAGCTCTGAGTGAGCGTGATGCAGTCAGGGCAATGCTTAGGGGGACAGGGGAGCAGGCAAAAAAGGCTCTGCTCATTTTTTAATCAATGTTTGTCTTTTTGGTGTTAAGTTGCATTCATTCCTTATATATTTTACATATTAAACCCTCCTCAGAGGTATCATTGGCGAATATCTTCTCCCATTCAGTAGCTTATTCTTTTATTTTGTTGATGGTTTCCTTTGCTGCGCAAAACATTTTAATTTAATGTAGTCTCATTTATTTATTATTTCTTTTGCTTCCCTTGCCTAAGAAAACATCCAAAAAACTATTACTGGGAGCAATGTCTGTGAGTTTGCTGCCTATGTTTTCTTATAGGAGTTTTATGGGTTTTGGTCTTATATTTAAGTCTTTAATCCATTTTGAGTTTATTCTTTTATACGGTGTAAGAAAGTTGTCTGTATTTATTTATTTATTTATTTATTTATTTATTTATTTATTTATTTATTTATTTTTGCATATATATGTCCAGTTTTCTCAGCACCATTCACTGAAATGGCTTTCTTTACCCCATTGTATATTCTTGCCTCTTTTGTCATAGATTAATTGGGTTTGTTACTAGACTCTCTATTCTATTTCATTAATCTATGTGTGTGTGTTTCTTTTGTTTTTTTTTTCTTTTTATGCAAGTACAATGCTGTTTTAATTACTATGGCTTTGTAGTATAGTTTGGTATCAGGTAGTGTGGTACCTCCAGCTTTGTTCTTTCTCCAGATTACTATGACTATTCAGATTTTTTTGTGGTTCCATGTAAATTTTAGGATTGTTTGTTTTGGTTCTGTGACAAATGCCATTGGTATTTTGATAGGGATTGCATTGACTCAATAGATTGTTTTGGGTAGTATGGATATTTTAACAATGTTAATTTTTCCTATCCTTGAGCACAGTATACTATATGCTTCGTTTATATGTATCTTCTTCAATCTCTTTCTCCAATGTGTTATAATTTTCTGAGTATAGGTATTTTACCTCCTTGGTTAAATTTATTCCTAGGTTATTTATTTATTATTAATTAATTAATTAATTTATGCAATTTGACCCAGGACTCTTGAAGTATAAATATTTTGGGGTTATTTCTGGCTACATCAGTCATTCATTCCATCCATAATTTTAATCCTCTCACCTGCAGTGAAATATTTATATTTAGTCCTTAAGTGCTTATTGTAATATAGGTAAAATTCAGGCATTCACAGTAATTGATTAGCTATAGGTTGTATACAATGAATATTTTAATGAATTTTCCATTACGGGATTTGACAGGATATCTAAATATAGGGTATTAATCTTTCCTTTTCTATAAATATATTATAATAACATTTTTCCTGTGACAGATGTCAAACATTGTTCTAACCATAATCATTAGCATTGTTCCATTAAGAAAATATATTAAATAAATCATGTTTCAGAGAAGTGAATAAATTAACTGAAAATGATAGTGTGACCTATTCACAGTCTTTTGTAGGCATGCCTATCAAACATGTTTCATGTCAGGAAAATATTTTAAGGCCCAGTATTAAGATAGAAACACAGGGCAAGACATAATTATATCAAATGGGAAGAAGTTAGCCTCTGTCATAAAATACATTACCTCAATTTACAACTAGGCCTTAATAATGTTTGACAATCATTTTGTGTTTCTAATCTCAATTTTTCCACTTTCCAAAACTATTTCCTGCCTTTATATTTTATTTTATTAACAAATACTTATAGAGGAATGCTATGGAACATATGTTGTTCAAAACAATTTATAAACCTGCCTCTCCCATTTGAAAATTACAATATTGAGAAACATGTAACATGCCCAGTTTATTTAAATAGTCATGGTAATGTAAATTTAGAAAAAAAAAACTGTAGGTATTAAGGTGTATTAATTTGAGGGAAGGGGAAAATAAAAGCAGCTCAATTTTTTTATGCCTAGAGAACAAAATACACAGAGCATATCTAAGGACAAGGCATTGGGTCATGGAAATAGTACACATAGATATCTGAAATAGTAAAATATATTTTAAAATATACTAGAGGTTCTTAATTTTAATATAGTCTGCTTTTGAATAACTCACACTATAGTAAGTTACACACTTACATCATTATAATAACTTTTCCATACAAAATTTTATGTATCAGCTAAGAAGTGGATATTTTGTATTATCGTGTGTTGGTGTAGCCACCAATGACCAATACAGGTTTGTCTGTAACATTATTTATTGTTGAATTTGTAGAAATATTAAAGTATTAGACTGTACTTTTATAACTATGTAGAAGTTAATAAAAATATTATTGCTGGGAAAAAAGCAGAAGTGTCACAAACTTCATAAAATTGAGAGGAGTTATAAATCCATAGGTAAACTAAGAACAGAGAATCTTTAGCCTTAATGAGTTATTTATTGGACTCAAGCCAGTTGACTCTACCTTGACTATTTACAGAGAAAGGGACAAAATTAAAACTATTGATGAAAGCAATAAACCAGCCAAGCTTTGTCTGAGGGAAGTAGGTAATTAAGGATTTGGTAATATTAGCTCTTCAGGAATTAAACCCTGACTTGCGCATATTTTAATTTAGTTTATGATTCTGAGATGCATATCTTAAGTTAAACTTTTATGGAGAAATAACATCGGGAAAAGTTTACAAATTGTAAGTACATAGATTGATAATTTTTAATGAACACAACTATGTACTATGTAATCCCCACCCTAGACAAGAAACAGAACATGACTGGCACCCCCAAAACCTGCTTTGCTTCTCTTCACCTCCATCCTTCCCAAAAGTTTCTACTAGCACGAATAATTGTGCCTATTTTGAATTTTACATATGTGGCATCGTACAGTACATATTTTCCTCTTTTCTTCCTTTCTTGTTTCCTTCCTTCCTATTTTCCTCTGTATTTCTTTTCCTTTTTGCAGTTGACATCTTTTGTTTAATACCATGTTTGTGAGATTTAGCCATCTCATTGCATACTGTAAAAGTTTATTCATTTTTATTGCTATATAGTATCATGTTATATAAATATGCTGTAATTTATTTTTCTCTTGTAATCAAGAAACATTGCCCTGTTTTCAATTTGGGCAATTTCATATAAAGCAGCTAACTAACAACAATGTTGTACATGTCTTTTGGGCTCATATATACATATCAATGTTGGACATATATGTGGGAGTGGAA
The DNA here is from genome assembly GCF_964194185.1 of Rhinolophus hipposideros. Lineage (NCBI taxonomy): Eukaryota > Metazoa > Chordata > Mammalia > Chiroptera > Rhinolophidae > Rhinolophus > Rhinolophus hipposideros. The sequence goes on along the minus strand of NC_138050.1, from coordinate 33,156,462 downwards.
TTCCAAGGCATAGGGTGTACATATTTTGAAAGGTAGCTGACAATAATCAAGCAGTTTCTAAAGTAGATTTATAAATTTATACACTCATCCTTGCTTCATATTTGTACCAACACTTGGATTGGATGCTTTTTAATTTTGATCATTCTGGTGAGTATGTAGAAGTACCTATCTTGGTTTTAATGTACATTTATGCAATTACTAAAGGCCTGGAATATTTTTTCTTGTGTATGTTGCCCTTTTGGATAGCTTCATTCAGAAAAGCCTATTCAAATTTATTCATGTACTTCTATCAGTATTCTTTCTCTTACTGAATTGTAGGAGTTATTTTTGTTTCTGAATACAGCCTTCTGTAAGTTATATGTGTTGAAATATTTTTTCTAAGTCTGTAGCTGGCCATTCCATTCTCAATTCTCCTTGCTCTCAGGCTTGTTAAACAATGCTGTGTTTCAATGATCATACCATTGGTTGCTTTTCTCCTGGTTATTTTCAACAGAATAGGTGTTTTTGATATTTAGAGGTTCTTAAGTATTATAATACAGTTTAAATTGTAATATTTTTTTTATGGGTAACTCTTATGCATTTTGAATAGAAAATTTTTTCTACCTCAAAGTCATAAATATATTTTTCTATATTATTTTTTAGAATTATTTTTTTCTACTTCTGTAACAAGTGCTATTGGAATTCTGATAGAGATTACACTGAATGTGTAGATCACTTTGGGTAGTATGGACATGAAATTTTTTTGTGCTATATGATTTCAATCTACAGTGAAGTTGCTTTTTCCACATGTTATAAAATAAGAGTTATTTCCTGTTTGTTTTTTAAGTGTACCCACTTGACATGGAACCTTTTATTGAAATAGTTTTCCTATTTGCACTCACTGCTCTGCAATTCCACTTTCATTGCATGCCAAATGTGTATTTATATATAAATTTATTTCTAAATTCATTATTCTAATCCATTAGCTTACTTGTCTCTCCAGACTATGTAGCTTTAAAACAAGTCTTACTGTTGGGTAGGGAAAGTCCTTTCTTCAAATTTCCTCAAAATTGCCTTATCTAGTTTTGATTTTCTAGAAACTTAAGAATTCCTGTCTTATTTCCACAAGAAATCCTCTGGTATTTGATTGAGATTTTATTGAATCCATAAAATATATCAGGGAGAATAAACCCCTGGTCTGCAGGATTCTTAATGACAATGACACTATTCCTATGAAGTAGAATCTTGCCAGATCTGAGCAGCTGATTAATTGCTATGCTACATCCTTGTTCAGGTAAGGCTAGCACACCATTCAGAGAGGTATACCAAAAACTTATGTCTTTAAATGTTGAGTATTTACAGATACATGAAACACTCCACTTTCTTGAGCCATACTCGATATCATCAAGGCCACATTATCATTTGGCAATGGTGGAAGTGATGTGAGCAGGTGGGCCCATCTCTACAAATTATCCAGTGCCTCAGATATCTGATTTCATCACATATACATTGACTAGAATTTGGAATATATAAAAGGATTAAGACTTGACTGAAATAAATATTGGATATATTTTAAACTGAATTGGAGAAGCTTTTCAGATAATATAAAACAAGAGAAGTTATTGAAAATTACTTACAGTGAAGGGGGTCATGAGGTAAACACAAATAAGTGATCTGAAAATTTTAAAATAAGAAAAAACAAACAATAGTCTTCTAATAGTTAATAATAATTATTTAAAAATTCTAAAATTAAAGCTAAAATATACAAAGTCATCTTAAGGAAAGAGAATGAATAGCTCCTGATGAGGAAAACATCACTTTCCTCTCTACCCTGAATATGGAATGAAAAGCCACAATTGCCTCTTTTAAGTAAAGAAAAAATTTCCCCCAAACACAAGATGCTGGTACTGCTTTCAATATGTGGTTACATCTGATAACCAACTAATTTATCTTACTTCTTTACGTGGGTAATGACTCCATTTGTAGAAAACACCACTCAGAACAATCCAGACCTATGAATATACTGGATAAGCCTGTCATGTACAAGGTGATACAGTGATAAACTTTTTGGGAAAATTAGTTATAACCTACTAAACCTCTTAGACTTCACATCACTGTGGTCTTTGGTTGTAACAAATATGTAAGCTCTTTCAATAATTCTTTTTGTATTCCTTGTATTTATTCTTTTCTGACTCAAATGTCAATTACTGTCCTTTTTCCCAAAACTTTCTACTAATCACTCTGGAATCCTCAGTCTCCCTACTGAATGTTTCCTCTATCTCTTTGCATTAGGCGCAAAATGTATGTGTCTAATTCAGCCACTCCTCACATAACTCATTGTTAGGATATGCATATGTATGTTTCATGCTCAAGCCACTTCCAGGCCATTGTTTTTCCATATTCCTCAAAATATCTTTTTGAATGTATCTTCTTGTCACTTGCTCTCATTCACTAAAGAACTCTCTTGTATCACATTCTTTCTGTGTTTCATGTTTTGCCAATAGCTGGTAGTCATAAGCTACATAGATAACTTATCTAATATTAGTCTCCTGTTCTGTTTTGGCTTTTTTTTTTTTTTTGCCTTCTAAACTATGATGATCTTGGAACACATTTTCTCTCTGCCATGGAATTGACAGCTGTATTTTCTCCCAAATATCAGTGATTGCCTGTCTTTAATTCTTTCTTTAGCAAGTGTATGCTATTAAATTCCTTCAACCATTATCCTCAAACTATTTTTTTTACCTGCTTATTCTATAAATTGGATTAAAACACCTTCTTACCTAGACAAATCTATTCCTACTACTCTCATCCTCCCTGTTTAGCTATACTACAGAGTAATACTGGAGAAAATTTCACAATGGCACCAATTTGTTCTATGACAAATTACAATACCCAGCATCAAACACATCTTCATTCTACTTTGACAAATGTTCCTATTTCTCTAATTAGATTTTTCTTCCTTTATGCACAATAGCTATGTCCAACATTTTTCATCCTCTTAAAAATGTCCATACCACAATGAAACTCTTCTTTAATATATGTAATAAATATATATACATATATTAAATATAAATGTATATACGTATATTAAATATATTAAATATATTTAATATATTAAATATTATATATATATATATATATGCTAACAAACATGGAATTCTGGAGTTTTGTTTAAAGCTAGGGTGCAATAAGTTGTAAGAGAAGATCACCCCCACCCTAAAATTAGAGAAAGCTGTATAATCTATAAAATTAGAATTTACTGTTCATCACAGCATGTAGCAAATTTCACAAGATACCCAGCTAAACCGAATTCCAAAGAATGGCAAGCTCATTCAGGAGGAGTTTTAGAAACTATGTAGTGTTTCATATCACATTTGGTAGATGATGGGAGGAAGAAACAACCACCATTAAAGCAGGCAAGAAGAAAAAAGCCTAAATTCTCATAAATTCCTAAAGAATAGGACAGAATTTATATTTGAAGAGAACAAAGACTCCTTGTCAGAAACTATAAATGCTAGAAGACTACTGTGACATCTGAAAAGTAATGAGCGAAAAAAAAGTATTACTCAAAATTCTTTACCCAATGAAAAGTTCTTTCAGAAATAAAAGTGAAACAAACAAAGCTAAGGTAATCCATGGCCAGCAGACCTGAACTACAAGCCCATTAAAGAAAATGCTTCAGACAGCAAAAGTATACTACACAATGAAAATTTAGACTAACACAAAGAAATAAAAATCAGAAGAAGTAGAAAAATTGAGGGTAAATATAAAAAGATAATTGACTACTTACAGTAGAAATAAAAATGGGTTTTGGAACATATGTGAAAATAAAATGCATGACAAAAAGAGCACAAAGAATGGGATGGTGGAAATGAAAATACATTGCTGTAAGATTCTTATACTATTTATAAAATGGTATGTTATTTGAAGATGAACTGAGGTAAGTCAAAGATGCGTATTTTAAAAACCATAACAACAACTGAAAATATTTTTAAAAGAAGAGAAACTAATAAGGAAGTAATGAGATAAAATCAAGAATGAAAAAATCCTCAATCCCAATGAAAGACAGGGAAGTGGAAAATAGGAATAAAGAACACAGGTAGGTAGTAACTAGGGAGATTATAGGTTTAAAAATCCAACAATATCAATAATTGCATTAAGTATAAGTAGTATAAACAACAGACGAACATCAGTAATTGTCAGACTGAATAAAAATACAAGATCTAAATATATTTTGTTTATGAAAAACTGATTTTAATATGAAGATATACAAGTTCTGACAATTAAGTTTGCAAACTGTTGCAACGATCTTGCTAGCCTTTTTTGATATCAGAGGGATTATTCATTATGAATTTGTACCAACTGGACAAGCAGTTAACCAACTTTACTATTTGGAAGTACTGAAAAGGCTGCATGAAAAAGTTAGACAAAAACGACCTGAACTTTTCACCAACAATTTATAGCTCTTGCATCACGACAGTGCCAACTCACACAGCACTATTTTTAGCCAGTAAACAAATAACTGTGTGGAACACCCTCCCCAATCACCTGATCTGGCCCCCACTGACGTTTTACTGCGAGGTAAAGGAAATATTGAAAGGAAGACATTTGGATGACATTCAGGACATCAAGGGTAATACAACAACAGCTCTGATCGCCATTCCAGAAAAAAAGAGTTCCCAAATTACTTTGAAGGGTGGACTACGCATTCGTGTCAGTGCATAGATCCCAAGGGGAGCACTTTGAAGGTGACCATAGTGATATTCAGCAATGAGTTATGTAGCACTTTTTCTAG
>NC_138050.1:33123372-33151488 GCF_964194185.1 Rhinolophus hipposideros | reverse complement strand
AGGATAGGATAGGATAGGATAGAACAGAACTTCTGTAACAATAGAAGCCAATTTCTTACTCATGTACCTACAGTGGACAGGTGGACACACCAGTGGGATGATTTATCTCCTCTAAATCACTAGGGATATTGGTTTTAAAAGATTCTGTTATTGTCTCCATTCCAGTTTTTCATAGGGGTGAAGAATATGGCAAATATACATGAGAATTTTGAGGATTAGGCTCAAATATCACTTATTACTTCTAATCACGTTCTATTCCAAACTCATTTCCATGACACCATCCAACTTCCAGGCACACTTGAAAATAAGTGCAGTTGGGTCCCTAAGTGGATGAGGAAACAAAGTTTGAGGTCAGTTAACAGCTTTCATTAACTATGTAACGTTATTCAGTGAGTCTATGAACAACTCTTAGAGGGCTAAAATCTTCTTAAAATTATAGACACCTTAATTGGGAGAAGAATAATGGCTTTAATATTTTTTTATCCATACACATACAAATATATACATATATATTTGTAATTGATTGTTATTTGAAAGCCAAGTGGAATGAATTTGAGAAACACATTAAAGTTACTGGCTTCTATAATAATACAGAGCAGAAAGTAATACCCTTGAAAAACACTGATGAAAATTAACATTGTTAACACCAGAAAGGAAACAGTCACAGTATGAAACCTTCTTATAAATCAAGGACATCTTCACATAACTCAAGATTAAGTTCAAAAGAAAAGCAGCTTGGAATTTCCAGTCTTTATTCTTGGACAAACATGTAATGTTCTGGGTGTGGCTGATTGTTCAGAGATGGATGAGTTGTGAACGTGTGGGATAGCTTTGGGGAAAGCTTCCTGATCTGCTTTCTGCTGTCAAGAGTTCATGATGAGAAGTATAATGTCATGATAGATGAGATATGGAGCTCTCACACTATCAAGTGGTATATCTAAGGGAAACTTTTGACTTTTTTCAAAGCGTTATAATATTTTAGAGAATACTGAATTATGAGGATGGTACAATAGCTCTTTCTCCCAACTCCAGTATGCATTGCACATTGCTTCCAAGCCAATTGGGAAACATTACTTTTATCCTGTCATTCTCTTGCTAAAAGATCTCAGCGGTTCCTCATTTATACAAAATTCCTGTCAGTGTACTTAAGGTTCTTTATAATGCGAACTACCCTATTTAATGTACTTATCTCCCACTCTCCACCTATTAAAGCCTTCACTTCAGCTAATCATTTACCAGCCTTCAAGAGAGATTTATACATTCTCTTTGCCCATACTTTTTAGATACCATGAACATTTAGCCCATTTTTCTTTGCCTATAAAACACCTTAATTATGTTTCAAGATGGATCAATTCTGAATTTCTCCATGAGAAACAGAATCCAGAGTGAGTTTTATATCCAGAAGCCTCTCACATTAATTTTTCACCTGACTTATTCATTCCTGAACTGTTAACAACATGTTTGATTTTTCTATGGCTCTTCATCATTTCAGAAGCTAAAAAAAAAAAATCTAAGAGAAAGGGATATTTTAATCTATATTTTCGGCCTGCGTGTGGTACATACTACAATTGTGTTCAGTGTTTAATAAGCATGTGCTGATTGGTCTACAGATATATTTAAACCCACAAAGGATAATTCTTGGCAATGAAAAAGTGGTTTATCTGGGAGGAGACAGAGAATCCTAATGAACCAACTCTTCCCCTAGTAACCAGTGAGGTTGAAAACATGGCTATCCAACAGATGGACTTCACACACCAGCATACAAAGGCAACCATTACAAAAATGAGATACTTTTTGAAGGAACATCTATGCATATAGCCAAAATACAAAGCACATTGAAACAGACATCATGAAGAAAAACAAAAACAAACCTGAACGTGGATGGCTTCCTTCTTCTTATTTCATAGTTTAACATTGATTTTACTTTGGATCACAATGACAGCAGGAAGTTGAGGGAGTGATAGTTATCTCTTTGAGCATCTAACATTTATAACTTGACCCTGAATCCTAGACAAGAGAGAGTAGACTTTCATGGCCATTTCCTAAATTCATTGTTGTTTCTTTTTTTATGACATGAGCATTTATAGATGCAGTATATGCATTCCTTTTCAGCAAATTTCCAAGTAGGGAGAATGGTGATAATCTTACTAAATTGTGAACTAGGGGATCGGCTGCAGTTTCTGTTTTATATGGATTTGACAGGAATGCATTTTGTCTAAAAAGCTATTTGACCTTTTCAGTAGCTCTGATAGGAAGGATGGAAAAAGAAAAGGGAGGGAGAAAAAGAAAGGAAAGAAAGGAAGGACGACGGAAGGAAGGAAGGAAAGAAGGAAGGATGGAAGGAAGGAAGGAAGGAAAAAAGGAAGGAGGGAAGGAAGGAAGGAAGGAAGGAAGGAAGGAAGGAAGGAAGAAGGAAGGAAGGAAGGAAGGAAGGAAGGAAGGAAGGAAGGAAGGAAGGAAGAAAGAAAGGAAGGAAAGAAGAAAAGAGGGAAGGTAAGGAAGGGAAGGAAGGGAGGAAGGAAGGAGTGAGGAAGGAAAGAGAAGAAAAAAACAAAAGAAATCTTAAAACATATATTTTTCTCTATTTCAACATGGAACAAATTAATAATGTTAAAATTCATATTTAAGATTTATTGCTTCATTTGTAGAAGCTGGAAACTACAACATAAGGGGGTGTTATAATAAATGAAAAGATGTTAGGAATAAAGTTTAAAAATAAATTCTATTGTTAATATTTCCTATGTACCCCTTGAATTTTTATAGTTAAATAGTAAACTTTGAAAAAGATGTTAAGAAAATTCCTATAAGTGACAGAGGTAGATATCCATTGAGGTTTTTCAATCACTGTGCTTGTCAAATTTGGGGATCAAAGGAAATATGATTTAGTATTCTGTGGTTATATCCTTCCTCTGGGCAGGGGATTCAATAGTAAGTAAAACAGAGCTGCAGATTTCCTTCAGATTCCCAAAGTATTCAATGTGGTAATTTCTGAAAATTTAAAACTTATTTATGTTCTTCTAAGAATACTGGACGGTAGACGTAAATGTTCAATTTGCAGGGAGAAAGGATAAATGAGGGTTCCAAGTCTGGTGTACCGATACTTAGGTAGAATTTTTGAGCTGGCAAACAGAATATGTGGGAGTCAGTATGAAGAGCTCAGTGGCCACACAGGATTATCACACCCATCTTTACCCCCAAATCACACTGCAGACGAATCACCGTGTGTGCAGAGACTAGAGAGGCCTCTGCATTTTCCTTTACTTAGGTACACATTTTAGTATGTTTTATATTTGGGGAGGACAACAGTGTTGTCAAATGACCCCCGGGTGGGATATATACTCATATTGTCATAGATAAACCATTGAAAATATGAAACAAATATTTTTGTGAGATTGCCTCCACCTTCCACCAGGGCTGGGTTTCTCTTTTATATGTTATTCCCTGGATTCTAAAAGAGCTAATCTGTTGTCCCAGGGATGCCTGAGGCAACTCTTCTTATTCATAATATTAGCAATTAATTCTAACCTTAAACACATACAATGTACATTTTTAGCCAGGATAGTACTAACTGGTATTTGGCTTCTTACACTTTTTTTACAATGTACGAAAGCTGTAGAAGGAGTATGACTGAAGGCAATGGGAAAATACACAGAGCAAACTATGCAATCCAAACTTCAATTTATGCAGTCTATTCTGAAACATGACATGTTTAAGCCTAGGGGCCTGTCTGCATTGATATTTTTATAGAATGAAAACACTGCTCTTGTATTATGTCTTTATCATGGATCATTGTATTCGTCTTAGGTTGAGGGCATGGCCCCTGCTTTACACATAAACTTAAGTTCATGCCAATGAAGCACTTCAAAGGATCTGGGAGTGAGAAAGCTCTCAAACTGTTCTTACTAATGACATTTGTTTAGTTAAGAAATTTGGAGAAAATATTTCTAAGGTTGAGTGATGCATAGCTTTGTACTCAATCAACGATAATGTGTTCACTAAATTAATTTAGATAATATTGCAAAAAGTAAAAGTACACATTTAGGAATAATTAGGTTATATATTTCCTTATATATTTGCTTTCTAAGCTCTTAGAAATAAAATATATCATTAGTGTAAAGTATAATTATAATTAAATATATTTTAATAAAAGATTATTCACGTCTCCATTTTTGTATTAGATTTTACAACGCAATGTCTTTTTCTAATAAAGTTCTAATGTAATAAAGTCGATGTGGTAGAATATTATTTTTTAAAATGAGAACACTGCCCAGTATATTTATTGTTTGAACCAGGACTTTTTATTTTATTTTTTTAATTTTTCAATTACAGTTGACATTCAATATTATATTAGTTTTATAAAACTTAAGAAGTGATTTCCCCCAGTAAATGTAGTAACCACCTGACACCATACATAGCTATTACAATATTATTGACTACATTCCTATCCTATATTTTATATCCCCATGACTATTCTGGAACTACCAATTTGTACTTTTTAATCCCTTCACCTTTTTTATCCAGCCCCCTTACCTCCCTCCCTTTTGGCAGCCGTAAGTGTGTTCTCTGTATATATGAATTTCTGTTTTCTTTGTTCATTGACTTTAATTTTTAGATTTCATATATAAGAGAAATCATATAGTATTTGTCTTTCTCTGTCTGACTTATTTCACTAAGCATAATCCCTCCAGGTCCATCCACATTGTCGCAAATGTTAAGATTTCATTCTGTTTAATGGCCAAGTAATATTCCAGTGTTTATATGTACCACTTCTTTATCCAATCATCTATCAATGAACACTTAGGTTGCTTCTATATCTTGGCTATTGTAAATAACACTGCAATGATCATAGAAGTCCATATATATTTTTGAATTAGTGTTTTGGATTTCCTTGGATAAATACCCAGAAGTGGAATTGCTGGATCATAAGTAGTTATATTTTTAATTTTTTGAGGAACCTCCATACTGTTTTCCACAGTGGCTGCACCAATTTGCAATCATACCAACAGTGCACAAGGATTCCTTTTTCTGCACGTCCTCACCTCCACCAAACTTATTTGTTGATTTATTGTTGATAACAATTCTGAGAGGTATGAGGTGATTTTAATTTTCATTGTGGTTTTAATTTTCATTTCTCTGATGATTACCGACATTGAGCATCTTTTCATATGTCTATTGGCTATCTGTATGTCCCCTTTGGAAAAACTTCTATTCAGGTCCTCTGCCCGATGTTTTTTTTCCCAACTGTATTAGTCTCTTTTTATTATTTTGGTAATCTCTTCCAGAGTTAACTACTTCCATTTGTAGGTGATGAAATGTCTGAGGAATCCACCTCAAATGTGGGCTGTGCTGTGAGCATGGTCTTTCCCTTCACTTCAACTCCAAATTAAGACTTGGTATCCTTATTTTTTTTATATTCCAGTCCCAGAAGTAGTTTTCACTGTAGAAGTTGTCTGAAAACAGCCTTGCACTTACACTGTCTAATAAATAATCTCTAGCTTCTCCAGGAACACTACACAGGATGGATTTAAAGATGTATTAAGCTAAGAGGCATTGTCTCAAATGACTTTAAATGCATTTTATGTTTAGACACACTCCATTGTTTCTTAAAAACAATGTCTCTGCTGCAAATAAATCAATGTTGGAATAAACAAAGAGCTCAAGGTGGCATCCGTTCCATCTGTCCTAGTGGTGGTGTGTAGATGAAAAGCAGCAGCCAGTTATGATGATGACTGGGGATGGGTCAAATGGCCAACTTTGTTAACATTTTTCCATTTCCAAACCATCCTTACAGAAAATCATATATGGGGTCACATCTTCCTCAGGGTACTCCAGCAGAGAAAACATGCCATCTGGATTCATGTTTTCACCAATAAAGAATTGGTAGATTTTGAAATTAGCAAGGATGTGCTTGATTAGCTCTGCAGTCCCTGTTATAAAAGGTTTTACTATTTTCAGTCTCTGTTCTTCATTTCCCTTTGATTGATTTCATTTAATCGTTGATGTACTTCTTGCAAGCTTCTTTTGTGAAGCTGGTTTTCTACAAATAATGGTTCATGGCAACACTCACACCAGTGATTACTGGTGCTTTCCGGTACCTTCAGCAGAGGCATTTCCACCAATGAGTGAGTCATCAGTGTTATCCTCTGTCCTACTGACCACCTTCCCCTCCACCTCCAGGCATAGTACGACCACGATCTCCCTGATCTTGTAACTGTCAAAGAACGTTTCATTATGGCTGGTGAGGTCCCAGTAGATGATCATGATGGTCGCTGGAACAAGACAAGGGGAGCCCTGGCTTTGCAGGAGCTCTGAGTGAGCGTGATGCAGTCAGGGCAATGCTTAGGGGGACAGGGGAGCAGGCAAAAAAGGCTCTGCTCATTTTTTAATCAATGTTTGTCTTTTTGGTGTTAAGTTGCATTCATTCCTTATATATTTTACATATTAAACCCTCCTCAGAGGTATCATTGGCGAATATCTTCTCCCATTCAGTAGCTTATTCTTTTATTTTGTTGATGGTTTCCTTTGCTGCGCAAAACATTTTAATTTAATGTAGTCTCATTTATTTATTATTTCTTTTGCTTCCCTTGCCTAAGAAAACATCCAAAAAACTATTACTGGGAGCAATGTCTGTGAGTTTGCTGCCTATGTTTTCTTATAGGAGTTTTATGGGTTTTGGTCTTATATTTAAGTCTTTAATCCATTTTGAGTTTATTCTTTTATACGGTGTAAGAAAGTTGTCTGTATTTATTTATTTATTTATTTATTTATTTATTTATTTATTTATTTATTTATTTTTGCATATATATGTCCAGTTTTCTCAGCACCATTCACTGAAATGGCTTTCTTTACCCCATTGTATATTCTTGCCTCTTTTGTCATAGATTAATTGGGTTTGTTACTAGACTCTCTATTCTATTTCATTAATCTATGTGTGTGTGTTTCTTTTGTTTTTTTTTTCTTTTTATGCAAGTACAATGCTGTTTTAATTACTATGGCTTTGTAGTATAGTTTGGTATCAGGTAGTGTGGTACCTCCAGCTTTGTTCTTTCTCCAGATTACTATGACTATTCAGATTTTTTTGTGGTTCCATGTAAATTTTAGGATTGTTTGTTTTGGTTCTGTGACAAATGCCATTGGTATTTTGATAGGGATTGCATTGACTCAATAGATTGTTTTGGGTAGTATGGATATTTTAACAATGTTAATTTTTCCTATCCTTGAGCACAGTATACTATATGCTTCGTTTATATGTATCTTCTTCAATCTCTTTCTCCAATGTGTTATAATTTTCTGAGTATAGGTATTTTACCTCCTTGGTTAAATTTATTCCTAGGTTATTTATTTATTATTAATTAATTAATTAATTTATGCAATTTGACCCAGGACTCTTGAAGTATAAATATTTTGGGGTTATTTCTGGCTACATCAGTCATTCATTCCATCCATAATTTTAATCCTCTCACCTGCAGTGAAATATTTATATTTAGTCCTTAAGTGCTTATTGTAATATAGGTAAAATTCAGGCATTCACAGTAATTGATTAGCTATAGGTTGTATACAATGAATATTTTAATGAATTTTCCATTACGGGATTTGACAGGATATCTAAATATAGGGTATTAATCTTTCCTTTTCTATAAATATATTATAATAACATTTTTCCTGTGACAGATGTCAAACATTGTTCTAACCATAATCATTAGCATTGTTCCATTAAGAAAATATATTAAATAAATCATGTTTCAGAGAAGTGAATAAATTAACTGAAAATGATAGTGTGACCTATTCACAGTCTTTTGTAGGCATGCCTATCAAACATGTTTCATGTCAGGAAAATATTTTAAGGCCCAGTATTAAGATAGAAACACAGGGCAAGACATAATTATATCAAATGGGAAGAAGTTAGCCTCTGTCATAAAATACATTACCTCAATTTACAACTAGGCCTTAATAATGTTTGACAATCATTTTGTGTTTCTAATCTCAATTTTTCCACTTTCCAAAACTATTTCCTGCCTTTATATTTTATTTTATTAACAAATACTTATAGAGGAATGCTATGGAACATATGTTGTTCAAAACAATTTATAAACCTGCCTCTCCCATTTGAAAATTACAATATTGAGAAACATGTAACATGCCCAGTTTATTTAAATAGTCATGGTAATGTAAATTTAGAAAAAAAAAACTGTAGGTATTAAGGTGTATTAATTTGAGGGAAGGGGAAAATAAAAGCAGCTCAATTTTTTTATGCCTAGAGAACAAAATACACAGAGCATATCTAAGGACAAGGCATTGGGTCATGGAAATAGTACACATAGATATCTGAAATAGTAAAATATATTTTAAAATATACTAGAGGTTCTTAATTTTAATATAGTCTGCTTTTGAATAACTCACACTATAGTAAGTTACACACTTACATCATTATAATAACTTTTCCATACAAAATTTTATGTATCAGCTAAGAAGTGGATATTTTGTATTATCGTGTGTTGGTGTAGCCACCAATGACCAATACAGGTTTGTCTGTAACATTATTTATTGTTGAATTTGTAGAAATATTAAAGTATTAGACTGTACTTTTATAACTATGTAGAAGTTAATAAAAATATTATTGCTGGGAAAAAAGCAGAAGTGTCACAAACTTCATAAAATTGAGAGGAGTTATAAATCCATAGGTAAACTAAGAACAGAGAATCTTTAGCCTTAATGAGTTATTTATTGGACTCAAGCCAGTTGACTCTACCTTGACTATTTACAGAGAAAGGGACAAAATTAAAACTATTGATGAAAGCAATAAACCAGCCAAGCTTTGTCTGAGGGAAGTAGGTAATTAAGGATTTGGTAATATTAGCTCTTCAGGAATTAAACCCTGACTTGCGCATATTTTAATTTAGTTTATGATTCTGAGATGCATATCTTAAGTTAAACTTTTATGGAGAAATAACATCGGGAAAAGTTTACAAATTGTAAGTACATAGATTGATAATTTTTAATGAACACAACTATGTACTATGTAATCCCCACCCTAGACAAGAAACAGAACATGACTGGCACCCCCAAAACCTGCTTTGCTTCTCTTCACCTCCATCCTTCCCAAAAGTTTCTACTAGCACGAATAATTGTGCCTATTTTGAATTTTACATATGTGGCATCGTACAGTACATATTTTCCTCTTTTCTTCCTTTCTTGTTTCCTTCCTTCCTATTTTCCTCTGTATTTCTTTTCCTTTTTGCAGTTGACATCTTTTGTTTAATACCATGTTTGTGAGATTTAGCCATCTCATTGCATACTGTAAAAGTTTATTCATTTTTATTGCTATATAGTATCATGTTATATAAATATGCTGTAATTTATTTTTCTCTTGTAATCAAGAAACATTGCCCTGTTTTCAATTTGGGCAATTTCATATAAAGCAGCTAACTAACAACAATGTTGTACATGTCTTTTGGGCTCATATATACATATCAATGTTGGACATATATGTGGGAGTGGAATTCCAAGGCATAGGGTGTACATATTTTGAAAGGTAGCTGACAATAATCAAGCAGTTTCTAAAGTAGATTTATAAATTTATACACTCATCCTTGCTTCATATTTGTACCAACACTTGGATTGGATGCTTTTTAATTTTGATCATTCTGGTGAGTATGTAGAAGTACCTATCTTGGTTTTAATGTACATTTATGCAATTACTAAAGGCCTGGAATATTTTTTCTTGTGTATGTTGCCCTTTTGGATAGCTTCATTCAGAAAAGCCTATTCAAATTTATTCATGTACTTCTATCAGTATTCTTTCTCTTACTGAATTGTAGGAGTTATTTTTGTTTCTGAATACAGCCTTCTGTAAGTTATATGTGTTGAAATATTTTTTCTAAGTCTGTAGCTGGCCATTCCATTCTCAATTCTCCTTGCTCTCAGGCTTGTTAAACAATGCTGTGTTTCAATGATCATACCATTGGTTGCTTTTCTCCTGGTTATTTTCAACAGAATAGGTGTTTTTGATATTTAGAGGTTCTTAAGTATTATAATACAGTTTAAATTGTAATATTTTTTTTATGGGTAACTCTTATGCATTTTGAATAGAAAATTTTTTCTACCTCAAAGTCATAAATATATTTTTCTATATTATTTTTTAGAATTATTTTTTTCTACTTCTGTAACAAGTGCTATTGGAATTCTGATAGAGATTACACTGAATGTGTAGATCACTTTGGGTAGTATGGACATGAAATTTTTTTGTGCTATATGATTTCAATCTACAGTGAAGTTGCTTTTTCCACATGTTATAAAATAAGAGTTATTTCCTGTTTGTTTTTTAAGTGTACCCACTTGACATGGAACCTTTTATTGAAATAGTTTTCCTATTTGCACTCACTGCTCTGCAATTCCACTTTCATTGCATGCCAAATGTGTATTTATATATAAATTTATTTCTAAATTCATTATTCTAATCCATTAGCTTACTTGTCTCTCCAGACTATGTAGCTTTAAAACAAGTCTTACTGTTGGGTAGGGAAAGTCCTTTCTTCAAATTTCCTCAAAATTGCCTTATCTAGTTTTGATTTTCTAGAAACTTAAGAATTCCTGTCTTATTTCCACAAGAAATCCTCTGGTATTTGATTGAGATTTTATTGAATCCATAAAATATATCAGGGAGAATAAACCCCTGGTCTGCAGGATTCTTAATGACAATGACACTATTCCTATGAAGTAGAATCTTGCCAGATCTGAGCAGCTGATTAATTGCTATGCTACATCCTTGTTCAGGTAAGGCTAGCACACCATTCAGAGAGGTATACCAAAAACTTATGTCTTTAAATGTTGAGTATTTACAGATACATGAAACACTCCACTTTCTTGAGCCATACTCGATATCATCAAGGCCACATTATCATTTGGCAATGGTGGAAGTGATGTGAGCAGGTGGGCCCATCTCTACAAATTATCCAGTGCCTCAGATATCTGATTTCATCACATATACATTGACTAGAATTTGGAATATATAAAAGGATTAAGACTTGACTGAAATAAATATTGGATATATTTTAAACTGAATTGGAGAAGCTTTTCAGATAATATAAAACAAGAGAAGTTATTGAAAATTACTTACAGTGAAGGGGGTCATGAGGTAAACACAAATAAGTGATCTGAAAATTTTAAAATAAGAAAAAACAAACAATAGTCTTCTAATAGTTAATAATAATTATTTAAAAATTCTAAAATTAAAGCTAAAATATACAAAGTCATCTTAAGGAAAGAGAATGAATAGCTCCTGATGAGGAAAACATCACTTTCCTCTCTACCCTGAATATGGAATGAAAAGCCACAATTGCCTCTTTTAAGTAAAGAAAAAATTTCCCCCAAACACAAGATGCTGGTACTGCTTTCAATATGTGGTTACATCTGATAACCAACTAATTTATCTTACTTCTTTACGTGGGTAATGACTCCATTTGTAGAAAACACCACTCAGAACAATCCAGACCTATGAATATACTGGATAAGCCTGTCATGTACAAGGTGATACAGTGATAAACTTTTTGGGAAAATTAGTTATAACCTACTAAACCTCTTAGACTTCACATCACTGTGGTCTTTGGTTGTAACAAATATGTAAGCTCTTTCAATAATTCTTTTTGTATTCCTTGTATTTATTCTTTTCTGACTCAAATGTCAATTACTGTCCTTTTTCCCAAAACTTTCTACTAATCACTCTGGAATCCTCAGTCTCCCTACTGAATGTTTCCTCTATCTCTTTGCATTAGGCGCAAAATGTATGTGTCTAATTCAGCCACTCCTCACATAACTCATTGTTAGGATATGCATATGTATGTTTCATGCTCAAGCCACTTCCAGGCCATTGTTTTTCCATATTCCTCAAAATATCTTTTTGAATGTATCTTCTTGTCACTTGCTCTCATTCACTAAAGAACTCTCTTGTATCACATTCTTTCTGTGTTTCATGTTTTGCCAATAGCTGGTAGTCATAAGCTACATAGATAACTTATCTAATATTAGTCTCCTGTTCTGTTTTGGCTTTTTTTTTTTTTTTGCCTTCTAAACTATGATGATCTTGGAACACATTTTCTCTCTGCCATGGAATTGACAGCTGTATTTTCTCCCAAATATCAGTGATTGCCTGTCTTTAATTCTTTCTTTAGCAAGTGTATGCTATTAAATTCCTTCAACCATTATCCTCAAACTATTTTTTTTACCTGCTTATTCTATAAATTGGATTAAAACACCTTCTTACCTAGACAAATCTATTCCTACTACTCTCATCCTCCCTGTTTAGCTATACTACAGAGTAATACTGGAGAAAATTTCACAATGGCACCAATTTGTTCTATGACAAATTACAATACCCAGCATCAAACACATCTTCATTCTACTTTGACAAATGTTCCTATTTCTCTAATTAGATTTTTCTTCCTTTATGCACAATAGCTATGTCCAACATTTTTCATCCTCTTAAAAATGTCCATACCACAATGAAACTCTTCTTTAATATATGTAATAAATATATATACATATATTAAATATAAATGTATATACGTATATTAAATATATTAAATATATTTAATATATTAAATATTATATATATATATATATATGCTAACAAACATGGAATTCTGGAGTTTTGTTTAAAGCTAGGGTGCAATAAGTTGTAAGAGAAGATCACCCCCACCCTAAAATTAGAGAAAGCTGTATAATCTATAAAATTAGAATTTACTGTTCATCACAGCATGTAGCAAATTTCACAAGATACCCAGCTAAACCGAATTCCAAAGAATGGCAAGCTCATTCAGGAGGAGTTTTAGAAACTATGTAGTGTTTCATATCACATTTGGTAGATGATGGGAGGAAGAAACAACCACCATTAAAGCAGGCAAGAAGAAAAAAGCCTAAATTCTCATAAATTCCTAAAGAATAGGACAGAATTTATATTTGAAGAGAACAAAGACTCCTTGTCAGAAACTATAAATGCTAGAAGACTACTGTGACATCTGAAAAGTAATGAGCGAAAAAAAAGTATTACTCAAAATTCTTTACCCAATGAAAAGTTCTTTCAGAAATAAAAGTGAAACAAACAAAGCTAAGGTAATCCATGGCCAGCAGACCTGAACTACAAGCCCATTAAAGAAAATGCTTCAGACAGCAAAAGTATACTACACAATGAAAATTTAGACTAACACAAAGAAATAAAAATCAGAAGAAGTAGAAAAATTGAGGGTAAATATAAAAAGATAATTGACTACTTACAGTAGAAATAAAAATGGGTTTTGGAACATATGTGAAAATAAAATGCATGACAAAAAGAGCACAAAGAATGGGATGGTGGAAATGAAAATACATTGCTGTAAGATTCTTATACTATTTATAAAATGGTATGTTATTTGAAGATGAACTGAGGTAAGTCAAAGATGCGTATTTTAAAAACCATAACAACAACTGAAAATATTTTTAAAAGAAGAGAAACTAATAAGGAAGTAATGAGATAAAATCAAGAATGAAAAAATCCTCAATCCCAATGAAAGACAGGGAAGTGGAAAATAGGAATAAAGAACACAGGTAGGTAGTAACTAGGGAGATTATAGGTTTAAAAATCCAACAATATCAATAATTGCATTAAGTATAAGTAGTATAAACAACAGACGAACATCAGTAATTGTCAGACTGAATAAAAATACAAGATCTAAATATATTTTGTTTATGAAAAACTGATTTTAATATGAAGATATACAAGTTCTGACAATTAAGTTTGCAAACTGTTGCAACGATCTTGCTAGCCTTTTTTGATATCAGAGGGATTATTCATTATGAATTTGTACCAACTGGACAAGCAGTTAACCAACTTTACTATTTGGAAGTACTGAAAAGGCTGCATGAAAAAGTTAGACAAAAACGACCTGAACTTTTCACCAACAATTTATAGCTCTTGCATCACGACAGTGCCAACTCACACAGCACTATTTTTAGCCAGTAAACAAATAACTGTGTGGAACACCCTCCCCAATCACCTGATCTGGCCCCCACTGACGTTTTACTGCGAGGTAAAGGAAATATTGAAAGGAAGACATTTGGATGACATTCAGGACATCAAGGGTAATACAACAACAGCTCTGATCGCCATTCCAGAAAAAAAGAGTTCCCAAATTACTTTGAAGGGTGGACTACGCATTCGTGTCAGTGCATAGATCCCAAGGGGAGCACTTTGAAGGTGACCATAGTGATATTCAGCAATGAGTTATGTAGCACTTTTTCTAGGATGAGCTGAGAACTTAATTGTTTGACTTTGTATATGGATGAAAACTAAATGATGGAAAAAATAAATAATGCAAACTTAATCATGCAAAAGTTGTAATGGCTATATTTATAGAAAACAAAGTTGGTCTTAGAACAAACATACTTTTCAAGAACAAAGATGGGCATTTTATAACTTAGAAAGGTGTCAATTCATCAATATTTAATAATCTTAAATATTTATGTACCTAATAACAGGGCTTCAATAATACAACTTTAAAAAACCTGAATAAATGAAAGGAAAAATAAGCAAATGCATAGGTATAGTTGTGCAGACTTCAACAATTCTCTCTTAGTTAGTGACAGAACAAATAAGAAATAAATTAAGCAAAAAAAGGAAGATGAAAACGACTTTATCAACTAACACAACCAAGAGCAGAATGCATAGTCTTTTTAAAATATTCCCCCAAATAAACCATATATTGTCCATAGACTAAGTTTTAATAAATTAAAATAGTTAAATGTCATACAAAGTCTCTCAGACCAAATGGAACTAAACTAGAAGTCAGTAACAGATATCTGAAATACAACAAATATCTGGAATTAGTCCACTTCTAAATAACCCACTGGTCAAAAAGAAATCAGAAAGAAAATTAGAAAATATGTGGAAATGAACTTAATTATAATAGATCAAATTTGTGGGACTCAGCTAAAGTACTTAGACTTAAGATTTTTTAAATTCTTAGTGTAGATGTTCCGAGAGTCACCTGGGTTCTTACCACCTTGAGTATTTTTATTTATTTTTTTTTTAAATAATTGAGGTATAATTGACAAATAACACTGTAAGATATTTGAAGTGTACAATGTGATATTGTTCTATACGTACAAATTGTTAAAGGGTTCCCCCTCTGAGTTAATTAATACTTCCATTGCCTACAGATTTACCTTTATTTTGGGGGGAGGGGTGGATGAATATATTTAAGTTTTACTCCCTTAGCAAATTTTAATAATACAATACTCCCTTAGCAAATTTTAATAATACAATAGTGTTATCAGCTATAGTCACCATGTTATATATTCAGTCCTCAGATCTTATTTATCTTATAACTGAAAGTTTGTAAGTTTGTACATTACCAGCCTCTCCATTTTTCTCCCCACTCTTCCCCCTCACCCTGGGCCTGGCAACCACCATTCTACTCTCTGTTTCTATGAGTGCAACTTTTTTTTAGGATTCCATGTATAAGTGATACCATGCATTAGTTGTCTTTCTCTGGCTTGTTTCACTTAGCATAGTATTCTCAAAGTCTGTCCATGTTGCAAATGATAAGATTACCTTAATTTTTCAGGCTGAATTTGATATATCTAATACATACATATATATATACATATATATATGTGTGTAAATATATATATATATACAAAGGATACCAAAAAAATGTATACACATTTTAAGAAAGAAAAAAAAAAACAGTATTAAAATTGTAATACTCAATATATACCGATAACAAAAGATGAATACAAATCATGTGTGTATATTTTTTTGGCACCGTTGGTAGTTTCTTTATTCATCTGTCTAGGGACACTTAGGTTGTCTAAGTAGCTTTAAATATTCATTGAATCACATAAGATGTGGATCTTTATAATAACATTTCCCTTCTCAGTCCTCTCAATCTGTTCACAAGTTTTATCTGAGAATGATAAAATGATATTCTGTTCTTTGGCACCATGAAATTCTTGTAAATTAGGCCATTATTATTTGTCAGATAAAGAAACTGAAGCTTGGAGAGGTTAAACTGATTGTCAAAAGACCCACAGCTAGGAAGAGGCAGTCTAAACACGAGATAAAACAATAGCAATAATGGTAGTCATTATTTCTCTAAAGAAAGACGCATTAATAACTGATATTCACTGATAATAATGGAGTCTTAAAAATTTAACTCCATAGGAGTGTAGAGAGGGAAAAATGATTCCACTTTACCTCAGAAAATGTGTATCAATTGTAGTTTAACAGCTAAGATAAATACCGTGTTTCTCTGAAAATAAAACCTAGCCAGACCATCAGCTCTAATAACTCTTTTGGAACAAAAATTAATATAAGACCAGGTCTTGTTTTACTAGAATATAAGACCCAGTTAATATAATATAATATAATATAATATAATATAATATAATATAATATAATATAATATAATATAATATAATATAATATAGCATATTATAATATAATATAGCATAGCATAGCATACCATAACATAACATAATATACTACTGGGTCTTAATTAATTTTTGCTTCAAAAGACACATTAGAGCTGATGGTCCAGCTAGGTCTTATTTTCCAGGAAACACGGTAACTCCGTTTCTGAAGACATGGCATTTGCACTTGCTGCCATTTGATTTCTGTGTCTACGTATATTCCCCAAGTCCCTGGTATCAAAGAGGCAGGCATTAGCTAGATGAATACTTCCTCACCTTAAAGTGAAGCAAATTGTTATCTCTGATGGCTGAGATAAGAAACATATAGCAATATTTTCAAGGAGGAGAACATACTTCTTAAGCAGGATTTCTTTTAATCAGTCTTTGGAAGTCACTTCTAGTACTGATTTATATACCTACAGGTTATTGCTAATTTAATTATGCTTTTGGAATGGATTATGTTTTAATTTTAGAATTCCTTAGGCTTGGTTACATTTTTATGACTACCGTAAGCTCTTCTCAAGGGCATAATTTTTATAAAGCAATCAAGTGCAAACATTAGGTAAGGCCAGGGGTCATTCATCCTCTCCTCTCCTGTCTGCAAGCATTAGTTTTATAGAGCTTTCCAAAGCTGTAGGGAGTACATGAAACCATTTCCTTTTACTACTGGATCTGCTTCTCCTATCAGACTGTTCATTAATTATGCCAATTACGTTTGAATAGTACTAGAAAGTGCAAAGGGTAAAATATGAATCATTGTATGATTTTAGTACTTGATTTTGTCTAGAATTTTATTTTTTTAGGGTTATTTCTGCTAACAACAAAGTAGCTATAAAAATTATCTACCATATTATTTTTATTTCTAACTATATATGCTGAATACCTCAAAAGTGGTACCCATGCAGAACTTAATAGTCTTTTATATTCAAAACATATACATGATTTGTAATAAGATAAACCATATGTAAAATAAAATATTTTTCCATGTATAATAAATGTTGAGCTTGATAAGGAATAAAATGGACACCCATGCACCCATGACCCTGCTTAAAAAATACAACAGCACAATAAGTTACTAAATATTTTAATTGATGTAGGATTGTTTCAATCCTTTTCTTGGGTTACTTTAAAATTTTAAGTTAGTTTTAAAATTTCAACAGTTTTATGTAATCTTGTATATTTATTGCCATGAAGTTGTCCAACTATTTATTATTTTTTTAAAACACAGGCATCCCTGCTGCATGTGTACTTATATCTCCATTTCCATTCATGATCTTGTTTATTTGTGTCTTTTCTTTCTTTCTTTCTCGTTGGGTCACTGATGGTTGCCATGTCTTAATTCTAAAGTAACCTAAGAAAAGGATTTGAACAATCCTATATCAATTAAAATATTTAGTACCTCGTTAGACTGTTTCTCACAAAGAACAATTTAAGTCCAAGGCAGATGTGCGCTCTCTCTCTCTCTCTCTCTCTCTCTCTCTCTCTCTCTCTCTCTCTCTCTCTCTCTTTCTCTCTCTCTCCCCATACACACACACACACACACACACACACACACACACACACACACACACAGACACACACAGATGAATTCCTCCTTTTTTTATTTAGAGTCTTTCAAGATTCATATCAACTATTAAGAAAAGAAATGAAAGTAATCATACCAGTTCTTAAATAGTTACTCAGAAGTTTAAAATTCTTGTTTGACATACCACATTGAATATAAGATTCTGGGAATATATATCAGTTGAAGGAAGGGAGAAAACCTCCATCTGTAGGGACAGTCTCCATGAAACACAGTTGACTTTATAAAATGACATACAAGTAAATTTTTTAAAGTGATTAATTTATGTAGATAGCAAATAACAGGGTAAAAAATTTTTTGAAGAAAGATCATAGTGAAATTCAAAATTTTAAAGTGAGTCTTCACTCCACAGAAATCATGTGGGGTGCTTATATGCTGAGATCTTTTAAGTGGATTTTTTTTTCAAGATATAGGGTTTTTCTTTTTCTTTTTAATATCTTATTTGTACTATTAGTTTCCCAACTTGAAGTCAGCTTTATGTGAACACTGTTCTCTTTCTTCTTTCAGCAAAGACACTATAAGTGAAACCTGTCTATTTGTTTTGTTTTTTTCTGCTTATGTGGCACTTATATTTACATTATCATACATTGTTGTTTTTTTGAGCGTACTATATTTGATATTTCATAGAGAAGTTGTTTTGTATAGAGTTGTATTATTATGCTTTTTCTGTCATATTTCATTCTGCTTATTTGTAGGAAAATAATTTGCATATTTATCAATAACTTTACATAGTATTTACCATTGATAAATCACTTTACATTCATAACTTATCTAATTTTTAACCTAGCCTGTAAGTTAGAAACGAGAAATAGCAAATTTCTAAAACATTGGACTAAATGATTATTCATTCAATTTTCTGATTTTACAGATAAAGAAACTTCCAAAGATTTGCTCATGGGCAAAGAACTAGTTTGTGGACGTACTATTGTGTTTCGCCGAAAATAAGACCTAGCCGGACAATCAGCACTAATGAGTCTTTTGGAGCAAAAATTAATATAAGACCCAGTCTTATTTTACTATAAGACCGGGTGTTTAATATAATATGATATGATATGATATGATATGATATGATATGATATGACATGATATGATATAATATGATATAATGTAAAAGACTGGGTCTTATATTAATTTTTAAGATGCGTTAGAGCTGATTGTCTGGCTAGGTCTTATTTTTGGGGAAATAGGGTATCATTTTAGTTTTTAATAAGGGAGGATTGTAGAAGTTAAGGACTTACCAAAAGCAAAGTTAGCATGGCATGGAGCAGACAGGCATTGAAAACCAAGCCATCTACATTTGATAGCCTATATTCTTTGCCATAGTATCATATTGCCCTATATTTAATCTGTTTTTTTTAAAGTTGGCTTTAAATTTCTGACAAAAACTTCTTGACTTATTTAAAGAAATTAATCTAGCTCCTCAATAATAGACTATGATTTATTTCCTCAATTTGATATATATAAATTTCATCTATCAAGTGCAAAATTTAATATCGCTTGCTATTTTTTACAAACTACTGCTTATTGACCTCAGTCTTGGTTTGAGCATATATAGGAAGTGGGGTTAGAAATGTTTGAACTGAAAATCCCAACTCCTAACCCTTAGTTCGAATTGACTTTCATAAGTGCACAGGAAATTTCTTAAAAGATTTATTTCCAAATGAACCAAATTGCTTTTACAGAGAGGGTACAATGAAACTGTATATGGGGAATTCAAAATATATTATAAAGTAGCCTTTGCTTTTGTGTTTCTAATTTCTTTAATAAAAATTTCACCATTAAATATCTTCAGAAGCATTTATTTGTGTTGTGAAAATAATCTGATAATAAACCAAAGTGAATTACCATAATTTTTATACTTTCAAATATCAGTACCTCAGTTCTACTTAAAAAACCCAGTTTACATTGTTTTGTATTCATATTTTTACCTCATGAATGGCTTTGTGAAAAAAAGTCATTGAGGTTTTCTTTTTAATGTATTGCTTTACACATATATAGAAATATATCATGTACTTGAGAATATAAATGTAAATAAAAATAATAAAGTCCTAGTAAGAAGGAACAGGACTGGAAAGGAAGGTAAATCATGAAAGAATTGAACTAAATAGTTTGACTTGGCTGAGCAAACTCAAGAAAGTCTATTAAAAGGTAACTTCATTCATGACGTCTCAAGGGAGTCTGCAGCTGAGATTGCATATTGCTAAGATGTTTTTGCTCTTGTACCTTTGGAAAAGGGATGGGTAGAGTAGAAAATGCAGACATGACTACTTGTGTTACTTTAGTTGTATTCAGTAGCAACACAAAACAATTAAAAAATTACTAAGGGCTAGTTATGCTGCTTTATAACCTTGAATTTATCTAGTCTTCATAACTTGAATGTAGTAATCACCAGTATTTATATATTAATAAACTGAATATCTGGCTGGCAGGAAGCCAACTGTGCAATATAGGATAGCATATAGAAATTAAGGAATGTTCTTAGGTTCAACAATTGTCTTGAAGAGACAGAAGTAGTCTTGGGCAGGCAAAGAATTTAGGTGGTAGTGCAGGCTTCTACTGATTCTGGGGGCTCCCAAAGCTGGAATGGCCATTAGATAATGTAAATTGAAACAAAGGATCTGGGTCCTTGCATCATTCCATTGACCAGTCATGGGATGTTGACTGCCTTTGGTAACATGACCTTGAGCAGGTCAAGAGGTTCTCTATAGCAATGGGTTATTCTTGGAGAGAACTGACAGCTGAAATCTCTTAGTTGGCAACCTTCTCAGGAGCTAAATAATTAAATCTTTCAGCCTTAAAAGGGACCCAACTGTTACAAAACAGTGTCTCATGCACTTCTAGTATTCACTTGCTTCATATAACTTCTCTAATTTACTCCTTCAGCATTCTGCTGGGTTTCTTTTCCTGGGAGGAAATTATGAGAGGAAGGTTAATGAAACAAACTTCTGATAATGAAACACCCTCTGTCGCTGTAGCTATTTACAAAGCTATAACTGAGACTCATCTCCCTCTTCTACCGTTAATTTTTAGACTCCTCTCACCCTTGGCTCCAACCTCTGTTGGTTTAGGCATCTTATCTGGGCGATCTTCATCTCTGAGAAGTCTTAATGTTTGGTTCTCCTGGCTTTTTCAGGCTGAAGCTTCTGCATTTGTTTATTTACCATCAAAATTGAACAAGTGAATCCAAATGGTGCCCAAGTAGATTACGTGGATGCTAAAGGTACCCTCTGTACCCACAGTGCACCTGGCAGTCACACCTCTTCATGATGGTCAGGGCCAATTATCCTCCTCACCCTCACCCCAGGGAGATGATACTTCATATTTGTTTTTATTTTAGAAAGCAGAACCTAAACTCTCTGGCTTATAACTGCAGTTTTCTGTTTGGTACTATTTCTGTGACCTATTTTGTGGCAGCATCCCCTCCGTGGGAGCCAGATTTCAAAAACCCACAGAGCCCAGTGGCATAGAACTAAAACACAAGATCACCAAGTGGGTTACTGGGAGTGTTGGTATGGGAGGGCCCTACTTCCACCCCTAGATTTCCAGACTTAAGTATTTTACTTATTGGGGTCACAACACTATACAATGTTCACTAATTTAGTGGTTGTACTTAGCCTGGAGGATGATGTCCCTTATGCTGTCACTGCACCTTCCAAAGGCAATTTTATCACTCTGTTAGGTCAGTAGCTTCTGGGTGATGCAATATGTTTTAAGAACCATACATTCTGTCCCTTGACCACTGCCACATTTCTTTTTTACAAAGTGGGTCCTGTGGTCTCATGTCATATGGGTTCATGATTGGCAAATCAAAAACTTTTAGGCCTTGCATAATGGTGCCAGCTAAAGCTCTGTTGATAGGGAAGGTCAACCCATGCTTAGAATATGACAATTCCTGTGAGTATGGATTGCTGTCTCAGGGTGGAAAAGGCCACTGTAGTCAATGCCAAATATCTGGTTCTTTTCCTTGAAAGATAAGAGTGCTTTATGGGAAGCTCAGACAGAGTTAACCTCTTGCTGGCACATTGGACATTCATCAGCGGCAGGAGATGGGTCAGGCTTGGTAAGCAGGAGTACCTTCTGTTAGGCCCATGCATAGCCTCTGTCGTGGTCACCTGGACTCCGTGTGCCTGGGTGTCAGCACAAGGGTGGCTAATGACAAGCTGGCACACATCATCTGTCCAAGTCATTCTGCCTAGGTTATTTGACAATACTGCCTTACTAGATGTTCTCTGATGAGCATTACCACACAACAACTATATTCACACCTTGTATCCATTCTCATAGGTCCATCAGTCCACTTTTCCTGAGTATTCCATCCTGTCCCCTGACCAAATGTCCTGCTTTCTAACCACTGCACATGAATCAACACGTATTCTAAATGAAGGACACTTCCTCTTTTTACACAAAGCAAGTAACAGACTCCACTCCAGACTCTACTGGTTAAGAAGATTTCTCCTCCCCATTGTTTTTCAGGACTATCCATAACCAGGGCTATGCTGAGCCAACACATCTGTGAACCAAGCTTTGGCTTCTTCCTTTGTTAGTTTGTATACAATATTCTCCTGAAGGCAGCATGGCCTTTCTCCAGAATCTCAGGAGATAGCGTTGTGATTTTCTCATTGGGGCTTGCCAGAAATAACACGCAGCATCTTTTCCACTACTGATAGATCTAGTAAGACAGGTCATCTGACCACAGAGACAGGGTCATAATCCCCTTAGCCTTGACATTACATGCTCTGGGCCCCATTCAAAGTTGAGAGCGTTTGTGTCACCCTGTATGGGGGTCATGTTAATATCCCCCATATGCAATATGTCAGTTTCAGAACCCAAAGGGACCTACCAGATATTTTGGCTCCTTTTTCTGTGGTGCACTATCTCTGGGAGAGAGTGTGGCCTTTGGCAAGACAGCTATCTTTCGATGATAATACGAGTAAATCCAGAAAAGGACTGGTAGCTGAGATCAGTGTTGGGACAACCTGAGTTGCTGGGAGAAAAAAATACTTCAATCCCAAAATAGAGATCTGTGTAGTAGAGCACAGAGCTCATACACTGAGGGTAAGAGTGTGAATAACTTACCCATCATCCCAGTGTCAGACATAAGTTTGGAACTATGTTTTTGTTTTGCTCCAAAGTCCCCTAAATCATAATGAATTAACCTTCGTGTTCAAGCAGACCTTGTGTTGAATTGTCATCATTGCACATATATTTCTGTTGTTGTTTGTATATTTACTTAGTGCTTATTATACATAAACATAGCATTTTAGTCATTCAAAGTCATGCAAAGAAATGCTATTAATTGTATATGTAAATCTCTAGATAAGACCTACTTATTTTGTTATTTTTGTGAATGGGCACTTTCTTCTCCTTTGCACACATTCAACAGATTCATTCTAACCAATAAAATGAACAAGGTTAAAACTGGTAAACATTATTCTACCTCATTTTTGGCATTTCAGCAATGAATTATAGCTAAGGATAATAGTGCTTGTGAAAGTACAGACAAGCAAGTACAGTGATCTCCCAGGGCAGACATTTTAAATCATTTAGCTTTTTGAAATATAGGTAATGAAATGGTGACTTGCCTCATTTTTGTTCCTTATAAGAAAGATAATGATTTCCCTGTAGGAGTCTATAACGTGGCAAATATCTGAAGAAAATGGCATAATGGAAAGTGAATGCATTACACTGCTTCTTTGTCTCATTGCTAGGGAAAAAAAATAACATTGTGATAAATTATGCTCAATTCACAATTTGTCCAGACATTCTGGAAAGGATAGAATAATTATTTCCATTAATGCCAAATATCTTTTGATGACAGATATAAGTCAGTTAAGCTTAACTTTATATTTTATTATAAAATTCTGACAAAAAGGGAAAGATTAAATTAATATAAAACATATCCTCACTTTGGTCTTCATGAGTAATTAAAAATGAAAAATGGGATTTTGAGTAAGATTTTGCTACTTTGTCAGCTGATGTGTTCCTGTCAGGCAGTGAGGGACCAAATTTGATATGCACGCAATTTCATTGTCAGTTCAGTTTGCCATTCACAATGCAGTATAGGAGAATACATGCAGGTTTTAAAAAAATATATTCTCCTAAGAAGAATTAACTTGCATAATGGAATAATCATTTACATCTGTCAATCAAATGACCACTAAATTTATGAATCATTTTATATAGCAAACTACAATGGACAAAATAAAATAATTTGAACACCTGAAGCAAGAAAAAAAACATACCTTAGAATCCTTTCACATTAGTAAATAAGAATCATTCTTATTCCACTCTGATGGAGTTGCCGTTTTTTCTTCCCCGTCAACAATAATGATACTAAGTACTACATTGTCCTTATTTTTTGTTGTTGTTATTTGTTGTTTTGAAAATGGAAGTAGTGCTGCATTCACTGTACTTTCCAAATTTCAAGAAATAGTTGTAATTGGTCCCTTTGTGCTTCCCTCAGGTGAAAAAAAAACCTATCCTGGATTCCACAGGCATAACTAAACAGACAGATGACTTCACAAAGGCGTAGGTAGAATCATCAGCGCTGCCACAGATGAGAGTTTGAAAAGCATTTCCTATAACCCAAAGTAAGTGCAGATTAATGCAAAAGCTCCCAGTCATTTTGTTAAGATGGGATTAAGAAGCATTTGACAAATATGTTTAAATTTAATCCTTCTATTTCAAAAATGTCAATATTCATAGTCTTTAACTAGTTATTTTTTTTAGCATCAACATGATAAAGAATCCAACCAGTAATATAGCTTTTCAAACTTAAAATTCTATAAAGCATTATTTGATGATATTTTAAAATGTCTGAAAAACCTTTATTTAATTTAACGAGGTCATTATTTTAAAATAAAATAATCAACCATCATTCTACCAAGTTTATTAGAAAGAATACAGGTATAAGTGCAAGACCTACCTGTTGGAATACCTATGCTATGCATATTCTCCATGAGTTGATTCCTTGTATATCACAAAATAATCTTGAATTTTAAATAGTGAAAATTATTTATTGAGTCTTGCCCGTATTATTATTGAGTATCGTGCATAAACCACTATTGATAATCCATTTAGAAACAAACAAAAAACGAATATAAAATGTTTTTAATTTTAACAAATGAATAATTCAGTTAAACACATATTATTTAATTTCTCATTTTGTTCAGAGATATTGCTGTAAGTGCAGCTTTCTCAGATTGTGATAAAATAGTTATTTGAATTATTTCATTTCACTTTCTAATTTACAATTAAACCACATTGAAAGAATGTCTGGTAGAGTGGGTAGGCTGCTCAGATAAGCACTTTCTAGTGAACTATAAATTTTTGTTCCATTAAAAGATTTTCCCATTTATCCTTCCCACTTCAAAGTGGCTATCAAATATACTTTAGAAAATCTATAGAGGAAAGAAGTTAGTTTCTATGTCTCCTAGTCTCAGGAGAGGGAGAAAGAAGACTAAAACCCCTTAGAATTCCATTCAAAGTGACATTCTATGTTACCATTACATGCTAAAATTCCTCTTGCTAATATTGCTGAGAAAATCCTACTTTTTGCGTTGAACTTATAACTTTCTCTCAAAGAACACTATTTTATCACCTTAATTTTTCTCTTTAGGCCTTACTACTCTCTAATATTGCTAAAGTCAGCTCAGTTTATCTTACGGTGTTTGTGAATCCAAATACTACAGACTTTCTCTTCTACTTTTGAGGGAGGGGGACAAAGAAACAGTAGATACATATAATGGCTTCTTTAGCTCCCAGCTTAATATTACCTTCCCTGAACTACCTCTGTCCCTCAAGATAAGCCCTATGGAGCAATAACTTTATTGCAATGTTTTAATATATTAACTGTCCCCATAGGACAGAAGAGTCCCAATAAAATGGTTACGACTATAATGAAGTATAGTCATGCTGAAAATCTGTGCTTCTTTGCTTCTCACTATTAACATTTCCGCTATCTATTGTTTTTTTTCTGATCTTGGATTTTATTCTGGCAATCCTGTACTTAATTTACAAAGAACTCATACAACTCAACACCAAAACAACAAACAATTCAATTGAAAAATGAGCAGAGGTCCTGAATAAACATTTCTCCAAAGAGGACATACAGATGGTCAATAGACACATGAAAAGATGTTCAATTCACTAGTCATCAGAGAAATAAAAATTAAAACCATAACAGCATATTACCTTACACCTGTCAGAATGGTTATCATAAATAAATCAACAAACACCAAGTGTTGGTGAGGATGTGAAGAAAAAGGAATTCTTGTGCACTGTTGATGGGATTGCAAATTGGTGCAGCCACTGTGAAAAATGGTTTGGAGCTTCCTCAAAAAATTAAAAATAGAACACTAATTCAAAAAGAAATATGCACTTCTATGTTCATTGCAGCATTATTTACAATAGCTAAGCTATGGAAGCAACCTAAGTGCCATCAATAGATAATTGGTTAAAGAAGAAGTGGTACATATATACAATGGAATATTACTTGACCATGGAAAAGAAAGAAATTTTACCATTTGCTAAATAAAATAAGTCAGGTAGAAAAAGACAAATATCATATGAATTCACTTACATGGATTTTACACTGACAATCCTGTGCTTAATTTAAATGCAAAATATACTAAAATTATATTTATGTCAAAACATGTTAAATGATTATAAAATAATTCAACTACACCTTCCCAAATAAGCTAAAATGCATGTTAATTTCAATTACAGGTAAAATATCTATTCTAGTCACATAATTTTTTTCAATTTCAAATATTGAAAAACTATGTTAGATTTTTTTTAAAAAATAAAAAGAATTTATAGCTCATCTGACTGTGTTGTCCAGGTAAAACTGAAATGATATCTCTAAGACTTGAGTTCTTCTATCTCTAATGTCTTGTCCTGTATTTGCTCTATTATCAGAGATCTTCCTCCTGAGATTGAGTCAATTAGAATATATCGAAAAAAGAGAACAAAATGAATAATGGCTATAGTTAGGATTGCCAGGTAAAATACAGGATGTCCAACTAAATATCAATTTCAATGCCCCGAAATAATTTTTGGTATAAGTATGACCCAAATATTAGATGGTACATACTTATTCTAAACAATATCTTTATTTATATGAAATTCAAATTTAGCAGGCATCTTATGTTGTATTTGCTAAATCTGACAACCCTAGCTAAAGTAGAAAATTCAAATCAGTAGGCTCTTTGTTTGTTTTTTAATGATTCTAAAACAATTAATAAACTGTAATAAAAA
This sequence comes from Rhinolophus hipposideros, assembly GCF_964194185.1. Lineage (NCBI taxonomy): Eukaryota > Metazoa > Chordata > Mammalia > Chiroptera > Rhinolophidae > Rhinolophus > Rhinolophus hipposideros. The sequence goes on along the minus strand of NC_138050.1, from coordinate 33,124,205 downwards.
GCATAACTTTTAATTTTAAACTATATACTAAAATAAATTTTACATGGATTATTAAGTTAAATGTAACAAATAAGACTATAATTAGAAAAATATATATGGGGAAATATATCTGACCTTGTACAGAGAAGAGCTTTGCAGGAACAAATCTACAAGAAATAAAATGCTTTATAAAGTGTAATAGAGAAATTAAAACAAAATCTCAATATAACAACCTAGCTCCTTCTTATATTAGTATAGGTTTACGTCATAATCTTTTCTTTGGACCCAGGGGAACTTTAGAATGGTACATCTTATCTTTGCAAACAGAAAAAAACATCAATCTTCAGTTTCTTTATGTCTACCTAGATACATTTCTACAATGCGATTCAGTCAAAATTTTTATGCTTGTTTTATATTATTTTATAAGTATGTATTATTAGTATTTATAATATGTAAATAGTTTCCACCCTAGGATTAAAGATCCTTTGTTTAATGGAATTTAATTTTAAGATAAGAGTTACTGAGTCAGAATATACATTTGTCATACTTTAAGCACATCTCATTATAAATATATATATATATACATATATAGTGATATTGATATATATATATGATATGTAGTATATATATGATATGTATATATATATATATCATATATATGGTCTAGATATATGTGATGTATATGATATATATGTCATGTATATATGACATATATATGATTATATACATATGATATATATATATATAGAGAGAGAGAGAGAGAGAGATTAGATAGATAGATAGATAGATAGATAGATAAACTGGGTAAGAAATGGGGATGGACTAGCTGGTAGGCAACACTTCCTTTAAATAGT